>NW_015386854.1:312652-327085 GCF_001527695.2 Protobothrops mucrosquamatus | reverse complement strand
TGGAACAACCTGCCTCCAGAAGCGGTGAATGCTCCAACACTGGAAGTTTTTAAGAAGAGACTGGACAGCCATTTGTCCGAAATGGTATAGGGTTTCCTGCCTGAGCAGGGGGTTGGACTAGATGACCTTCAAGGTCCCTTCCAACTTTACTATTATTATTATTATTATTATTATTATTATTATTATTATTATTATTATCCATCCGTCCATCCATCCATTCATTCATTCATCCATTCATTCATTCATTCAGTTTATATAGCTGCTCAATACAACCAAGGGACTTTGAGTTGCTTTAAGTTGTGATCAAACGACATTATCCAAATGATGATTGATCACAAAAAGAAGTCTACTAAACTAATCCACTTATTTTATCTGTTAATATATATGTAACCAACAACAAATACCTTTCCAACAACAAATACCAACAACAAATACCTTTCCAAAACAACCAGTTCATTCCTCAGCTCACTGTCTGCATAGTATTCAATCTGCTTTACACCAAGCCATACTAGACAGTACAAAAAATCAAGGGTTTGTAGCCCATTAGCTTTTTGATGGCTTCCATCACTTCCTTGTTTTTTAGGCTATAGATAAGGGGGTTCAGCATGGGTGTGGAAATACTATACTGAATGGAGAAGAGTTCATCCATAATAATTGAAGAGGCTGAACTGGGCCTCATATACCTAAAGCATCCAGTGCAATAATACAAAGTCCCAGCAATAAGGTGAGCAGCACAAGTAGAGAAAGTTTTCCTTTTTGCTTCTGCAGAGTTCAACTTCAGGATAGTGGAGATGATATGAATGTAGGAAAACAGAATTACAGTGAATGAAGATATGGCAACTGCACTACCAGTGATGAGGAACAGTGTCAAGATGAAGAATGTGTCTGTACAAGATAAGGCAAGTAGAGATGGAAATTCACAACTGAAATGCCTGATAAGATTTGATCTGCAGAAACCCAGCTTCAAAGCAGGTAATATATTTGTCATGGCAAAGAAGAAACCAACTGCCCAGGCACTACCCACCAACCATCTACAACATGCTTTGTTCATGATTTGTACATAATGGAGAGGTTTTCAAATGGCAGCATATCGGTCATAAGCCATTGCTGCAAGAATGCATGTTTCATTAGTTGCTGTTAAAAGAATAAAGAACATTTGGGCAAAGCAAGCAACATATGAAATAGTCTTCTTTTCAATACAAATTTCTAACAGCTTAGGCATGGTGACAGAAGAAAAACAAATATCAAGAAAAGCCAGATGAGCTAAAAAAAAAAAAAAAGTACATGGGACTTGAGAGATATCTTGTAACAACCATAATCACTATATTTTCCAGAAAAGTTAAGGCATAAATGAAGAGAAATATAAAGAAGAGGAAGAGATTCACTGGCAAATTATTCAAGAATCCTGAAAGGACAAAGAAGGTTTTTGTTGTAGTTCAATTTTCTGTTTTCATTTTCATATGTTGTAGAAACTTCCAGAAAGAGAAAATGAACTGTCAATGGCACAGTTTAGGGAATATGGTGCACAACTAAGGGCGGGGATTGATTAGCAGAGAAAAAAATGGAATTGAGAAAACTGTCATTCTCACTTATAAGGCAACCATTGTTCTATACTTCCAAAACAGTAAATGGAGGAAGGAGGGTTTCTTCTTTGAAAATTTTATTTTTTTTGAGTCTGAAATTGCTTTCAAAATGTCCAGGGCTTTAGATCTGAGCTCAATAAAGATGGACTGATCGGCTGATCATCATGTTGACTCTTATCTTATCACAGATTCTTCATTGTGATTTGACCACATTTTCTCCATGATGAATTTAACAACCATATTTTGTCCAAAATGATCTGTCTCCAACTTGATCCTTCAGCTGTAAATATTCAATACACATAAATAAAATCAGGAAACAATTCCACTATCCCAGGAAACAAATAGCTATTTAAAACCGAAGCAGAGGTTATCTGTGTTTGTTCTGAAGCAGCTTTTTGCACTAGAATCTGAAGGCTTCTCTCCCCCCCCCTTGGTACATATTAAGAAAAGAAAAGTGTGCAGAGAGATTCACATAACAATGAAATACTTTAGATAAAGAAAAATAAACTTTTCTTGGCCAATGTACTATAAAATTTCCCCCAGCTTGCACAGCCTCTAACACATACTGCACCGACACAGAATCCTCTTCTTTTATTGAGCTATTTCAATTAATCTGATTAACAGACTTTCTGAATAAAAGTTATACTGAAGTTTTGATGAACCAGATTAGAATTAGTGATTCTAATCAGTTGGTGATTCTAAGCAGTTTTGTACAACCTCGGCAAAGAGACAACATAAAGTAGCAGTAAAACAACTTTTTTTAATATAACAAAATAATAATGAAAGAAAAAATATTTATTTATTTATTTATTTGAAGATATACTACACTGAGTCAGAATTCCATTATTTTAGGTTCCATATTTCTATCACAGTTGCATCAATCAAATCTCCTCAAAATATAGTTCTTACCATTTTCAGCTAACATATTCTCTGAGAATTAAAATATGGAAATCTGCTTTAAATTGCTGGTGTCACCTCTATTTTAACTAAAAGTTTGAAAGGAGAAACATGGAATTTTCTATAGTAGAGCTTAAAAAATTGTAGGAAAAATGTCAGATTTCCCTAATGTTATAGAACTATTTATTTTGCATGAGAATGATATAGAAAATTAAATGCTTTTACAAGAAGGCTGCTGGATTTACTTCTATGGAAATTTTGTAGAGGAAATTTTGCATTTTGTTTTATTTGTTTGGGCTTCATCTCTCATTTAATTTCAACTTCCTTCCTTTCAAAAGGAAAACTGACATTTGTTTCAGATTATAGAAAGTTTGATATTAGGAGATGCCTATGTTACTGGAACATGGTAATCCAATAATGCTATACCAAGAAAAAAGAAAAATAGAAATGACATAAAATAGAATTAACAGAGGAACATGAATCCTTCAGAGTGTCAAATTCTTGTCTGAAAAAGCAGCAATTCCCCTCCATCAGGGAAGGAAGGAAGGAAGGAAGGAAGGAAGGAAGGAAGGAAGGAAGGAAGGAAGGAAGGAAGGAAGGAAGGAAG
Source organism: Protobothrops mucrosquamatus (assembly GCF_001527695.2). Taxonomy (NCBI): domain Eukaryota; kingdom Metazoa; phylum Chordata; class Lepidosauria; order Squamata; family Viperidae; genus Protobothrops; species Protobothrops mucrosquamatus. Next base: position 323,998 of record NW_015386854.1, on the reverse strand, counting down.
AAAATTTAGTTTAGCTTAAAATTTAAGGACATAGATTTTTAAAAATATTTATAGTGCTACTCTCCAAGAATACAAAATATAGTATTACATTATTTAATTTAAAACATATTTTACTACTGAATTATTCATAATTAGCCCACAATGTTTTATTAGGAGTAATAATGAAGAATTGGGAGGTGGTTAAAAACAATTTAAAAAGTTTGCTTTTCTTAAAAACCTTACTAACTCACTTCTTGCTTCTAGAATGAAATTTACCTGATGCTCTTTGTTGATTTCTTTAGGCTGAGAAATGCTATGTCTGTTATTGGCTGCTAAAAACTTATAAATGTTAATTTGCCACATTCACATGAGTTTGGTATTAGCCATAGTCAATTGTTTCTCTTGGGGCAAGCATACAGTAATTAGAAATATTGTACCTGAAAAAAATCAGCTTGGAGTTTTGTTCCTTTCTGTGTTATGTCTCTCCCCCCCCCCCCCCCAAAAAAAAAAAAAAAGCTGTTGTGAAGTTTTCAGTCTCACAGATTTCCTAATAGCTCTCATGAACCTCTGGAGTTCCCCATAAGAAAAGAGCATGGTCAAAATGAAGATTCCTTTATTGGTTGAAGTTCCATTAGAAGGTCTAGCTTTGCAATCTTCCATCTTGGGGGTGGAAGAAGAACTGAATCTTCTAGCTGCATAATGACACAACAAAAAGGTTTAGTTTTGTTTTTTAAATGTTTTTGGAGGATTCTAGATGAGATGAAAATAAGTAGTGATGATAGTAATGAACATGCTGTTAATTGGAGAGAAAGAGATAAGATCGTATTATGAGAGCCCAGAAATCCTGGGGAAGAATTTGAGACCTCCAACTCCTGTGCTTTGAGACAGTTTTGCTATGTGTTGCTATATAGTGCAAGTGACGGGATAAAGTGTGTACTAAAGGGCATCACATACCAAAAATAGATTTTCTTGTCATTCAGCTACTTTGTTTTATTCAATTTCTATACACCACAAAACAATCCAATTGACTCTGTAAAACATTGTAATCCCCCCGCACTTCCAAGACATATATCATCTGACATGGATACATGAGAGTCAATATAGCAATAGAAGCCACACAATTATGCAATTTGAATAGACCATAGTTTAAACTACCTGACCAAATTTTCCTAATGGTTCCAAATGAGAAAGACACTGGGAGTTATGGTTTAAATGCTTGTGAATACAGATTTTACACTGATGGGTTAATATTTATACATACAGTATAACTCAAGTTGTGGCTTTGAGTTGGAAAGGAACCCAGTTAGTGAGAAATAATGCTTATCCTCCTAGTGGTTAAAAATTACATGGGCTTTGTCAACCACTACTTAGATTTGTGACCAATCAGCCAACATATATATCAAATGTGAATTTGCAAGTCATCTGTTCCAAAATGATGTCCAAATGAACCAGACTGAGAGTTTATTGATAGATGCCTGTAAATACTTCAATGAGTTCTCTTGTACTTTTGACATAAATGGATGTAATAAATGATGGTTCCAGTTTCCTTCATCTACTAGATAATGTTTATATCTCATAACATACTCAAAGTTTAGAGAGCCAGAGTATCTACTACATACTCCTTATTCATCAGTGACCAACATTCCCCCAAGCCACCTTAAGTGTAAAACCCACATGCCAAAGACAAAACAAAAATGACCCTAATTTAGCTATCATTTACAGAAAAAAATGATGTGGAACAATAATGAGGTGGTAAATTTGACCTAATGATAAAATCGAATAAAGTATAATAATAAAAAATAGCAATAAATCAATGAATTCTAAAATATGAAAATGGTTCTTCAAATGAAAATAAATGGATTATTACTTAACATTGAAAATACCCCAATTCCCATCAAGGGAATTTCTCTGGGAAAATATCATAGAGACACTAAAAAGGCACTCTATATTTTCATGAAACTCATGAAATTCATTATGAATTATGAAATTATGAAAGAATTCATAAAGGCATGAGGTGGTGAATAAATTTAAATGCAATTTTCATTAGAGTTAAAGAACAAGCACAACTGCCTTAATAGAACATATATTGAGCTTTCCTGCATGATTTTGCATATATATATTTTTCTGATTGAGATTTTCAAACTGTGCATTTCTTGGAGGCCACAAAGGTTGAAAGGTAGATTAAAAGCTCAGAATCTGCAGAAACCTCTTTTATGGGATGGCACAGAACATCACAAATATTTGAATGGAGGAGAAAAGAAGGTGCTGGCCCAATTCACATTCCACATTACATAGTCCCTGATAAAAATGTTGCATTTATTCAATGGCTTCCCAAATCATTGCAGGTGATGTAAAATCAACTAGGGAAGAAGAAATAAGACTCAGACCCAGATAGAAGGGTGGAAATATTCTATTCACTCCTGATTGTTCCTTATAGGCATCTAAGCTCAGTAGAATGCAGTCAGGTTAATCAAATAACTTTTTTAATGTAAAGATGCTATGCAGTTAAAGACTGGTAAGCATACCCAAGATGGAGCTTCCACAGGAGCTTTGCAGCTGAATGCTTACTTTCATACATAGAAAGATAGAGATTCCATCATGCTCAGCTACTTAATTGGCAATAAGTTTGGATGTCTTGAGCTTCTAGAATACAGCATATAGTGACAATTGTAGCAGCTAGATTAACTAAAAAGGAAGTCCCATTGTTTCAGACTCAGTTTTATGAAATCAGTGAGACAAGAGGAAAAAAAAAACAAGAAGTGAATTTAGTTAAATACAGTATTTATTTTATTTATTTATTTATTTATTCAATTTATATCCCGCCCTTCTCCTTACCGGACTCAGGGCGGCTGACAGCCTTATAAAACCAATGCTACAATAAATACCTAATTTAAAACCGAATTAAAAAGAAATATTTGCTATGGCCTATATAATTAAAATTTCTCTTAAAAACCTCACTAAAATTCCCTAGGCCAATCCCACTTGTTGGAAGAGCCATGTCTTTAGGGCGCGGCGGAAGGAGGGGAGATCCGGAATCACCCGGATCTCTGGGGGTAGTTCGTTCCAGAGGGTGGGGGCTCCCACCGAGAAGGCCCTCCCCCTGGAGGTCGCCAGCCGGCACTGTCTGGCTGACGGCACCCTGAGGAGACCCACTCTGTGGGAGCGTACCGGCCGATGGGAGGTAATCTGCGGCAGAAGGCGGTCTCGGAGANGGTCTCGGAGATATCCAGGTCCGATGCCATGGAGCGCTTTGAAGATGATGACCAACACCTTGAAGCGCACCCGGAAGGCCACCGGCAACCAGTGCAGCTCGCGCAGCAGCGGTGTTACATGGGAGCGACGAGTCCCTCCCAACACTGCCCGCGCGGCCGCATTCTGGACCAGTTGGAGCCTCCGGGTGCTCCTCAAGGGGAGCCCCATGTAGAGAGCATTACAGTAGTCCATGTAGTCCAGTATATGAACAATCCATACAAATCTATTTCTCAAAGCAAAAAAGCCCATGGGGATTGTTGAGATTTATTTTAATTCTAGTAGCAATTATAATTCTGGAAATCACCATCATAATCACCATGATTTAAGGGGTTGGGGAGTCATACAGTTTACACAGCATCCAAATATATTTCCAAAAAAATTGCATTGATCACTGATCAGTTTGAGATTAAATACAAAGAGAGAGGAGAAGGGGAGACAGAGGCACAGAGACACAGAAAGACAGAAAGACAGAACAGAGAGAATGTGTTTGTATATACAAACACAGAGGGAGATAAATACATAAATGTGACCACATATATAAACATATGTGTATGTGTGCAGGCATTTTATAGTATAAGAAATCAATGATTTGTAGCCCAAATAAAGACAAAATATTTTGGCATATTTCTTGGTGTTTTGGGAGGAGTAAATTTTATATAAAAACCAGAGATTTGTGAAAGTTACATGCAAAATTCTTCATGCAAAAAGTTCTACATAAATGGAGAAAGATTTGTTCCAATAGGGGTCGCATCATTATCATTATCACCACCACCACCATCATCATCATCATGATTATTGTGGAGGGTCACACAAATTTGTTTATTATTAACAATAGTTCTTAAATTATCTATTGTCATCAGCTTTTATCTGAATGATGATTGATCATAATATATGGCTACACAAATGAAATCCAATTATTTTGATCCACCATGTCTGTTAATTTATATGAAACAAACTTACAAAAAACCTTGGAATATCTTTCCAATACAACATATTCATTTCTTAGATCATTGTCTTCATAATATTTAATTTGCCTTCTATCAAGGCATTCTGCACAGTACCAGAAATTAAACATGTCTAGCCCATTAGCTTTTTCATGGCTTCCTTCACTTCCCTGTTTTTCAGGCTATAGATAAGGGGGTTTAGCATGGGTGTGAATATACTATACTGAATGGAGAAAAGCCCATCCACAATAACTGAAGAGGCTGAACTGGGCCTCATATACCTAAAACATGCAGTGATATAATACAAAGCCACAACAATAAAGTGAGCACTACAGGTAGAGAAAGATTTTCTTTTTGCTTCTGGGGATTTCAATTTCAAGATCGTGGAGATAATACGAATGTAGGAAAACAGAATCACAGTGAATTAAGATATAGCAATGATACCACTAGTTATGAGTAACAGTGTCAAATTGGAGACTATATCTGTACAAGATAAGGCAAGTAGAGATGTAAATTCACAACTGAAATGCCTAATAAAGTATTTTCCACAGAAATCCAACTTCAAAGCAAGAAATGTATTCATTGAAGCATATGAAAAAGCCACTGCCAAGGCACCACCCACAAGCCATGTACAACATGATTTGTTCATAATTTGTAGATAATGGAGTGGTTTGCAGATAGCAGCAAATCGGTCATAGGCCATTGCTGTAAGAATGCAAGTTTCACTGCTCCCCATTAGAAGAATAAAGAACATTTGGACAAAACAGGCAGAATATGAAATTGTCTGCCTTTCATTAAAGATTTCTAAAAGCTTAGGCACAGTGACAGAAGACAAACAGATATCAAGAAAAGCCAGATGAGCCAGGAAAAAGTACATGGGGCTTGGGAGATGACTTGTAACAATCATTATTATTATATTTGCCAGTAACGTTAGCACATAAATAAAGAAGAATACAAAAAAGAGGAAGAGATTCACTGGTAAATTATTCGAGAATCCAGAAAGGACAAAGGAAGTGATCCTGGTACTTTGATTTTCTGTTTCCATTTTCAAACAACAAAGAAGTTCTAAGAAAAGGAGAAAAAAATCAACATGTGAATGAATTAGGATATAATGAATTGCCTTACTAAAGGTAGAGGTGGAATAGCAGAGGAAAAATTGAAGTAGACAAAATTGTGATTTCCACTTATATGTCAAAAACTATTTTATAATTTCAACTCTATAAATGGGGTGTGTGTGATTTATTTGAAACTTTTCTGTTTCTCAATTTGGGACTGCTTTTAAACTGTACAAGACTTTGGATTTGAGTTCAGCATTGATGGATCGATGGATGGATTATGTGCCATCAAGTCATGTTGATTCTTAGTGACCACATGGATTGTCCATGATGATCTGTTTCTAACTTGATCCTTCAGCTGTAAGTATTCAAAAGAAATAAATAAAATAAACAAAACTGCAACTATCCCAGGAAATACACAGGCAGGACTATATGAGTGTTCTGAAGCATCTTTTTGCGCTAAAATATGAAGACCATATCTAACTCTCTGCTATTTATTAAGAAAAAAAGTCTGCAGAAAAATTTACATAATAGTGAAATAGTTAAATACTGAAGATGAAGAAAAGTAACCTTTCTTTTGTCAATGTGCTATAAAAATTCCCCAGTCTCTAGCACAATACACCTATATAAAATTCTCTTCAAAGGCTTCCACTCACCTGCTTCACTTAATTTGACATTTACTTTTACAATTGAACAGGCTTAGGATAAAAATCAGTATTTTATTCTGCAGAATTTATGGGAGAAAAATATTATCTAGAATTAAATTCTATCATTGAACTGGTTTGGATGAATGTCAGAAATTATAGCTGATAAACCTTATGCAAACATTATCTTGAAGAACCTATAAATCTAAATGTTATTCATATTTGTATTTTCCTCAGACAAGGTAGGAATGTGCAATGGATTAAAGTTCATTAAATTTCTATGGAGTGGCATCTTAAACTGTGGAAGATGCCCAGATAGTGTTATTTCATGCTCCATATTTCCTACTTTATATGTCATTTTCATCAACCAATGTTCTCAAAATATACTTCCTATTTTCAGCTAACATATTCTTTGATAATTAAAATATAGAAACATGTTGAAAAATTGCTGGCATCAGCTCTCTTTTTCCTGAAGATGTCAGAAGAGAAATGTGGAACTTCTACTATATATTCTAAGAATTGTAGGAAAAATATCGCATTTTACTAATGCTACAGAACTATTTGTTCTATTATGTTGCAAAAATAGCATAGAAAATTAAATGCTTTTCAATATCTAAGATTTAATGAAGATTGTTGGATTTACCTTTATGGAAGACTTGCAGAAGGGATTATTTTTTCATTTGTTTCTCTTAATTTTAACTTTCCCTCAAAATGAAAGTTGACATGTTTTCAGATTGTAGGAAGCTTGGGGTCTGGAACTGCATATATTGTTGGAACTTACAAATCCAGGAAATAATGCTGTACAATAAAAAAACAGTACAACAAAAAAATGGACATGGATTATTCAGAGTGTCAGTTTCTTGCTTGAAAAGGGAGCATTTCCCCTGTATCAGGAAGGAAGGAAGGAAGGAAGGAAGGAAGGAAGGAAGGAAGGAAGGAAGGAAGGAAGGAAGGAAGGAAGGATAAAAATTCCAAAGGGCAAGTTATACAAAATGATGGCAAATCATACATACATACATACATACATGCATACATACATGCATGCATACATACATATCACAGTCCATCTTGAATACCTAACAGAAAAAATATGTTTAGTATTAATTAATTTAAAATATGTTTTACTATTGAATTATTCAATATTAGTCAACAAAATTTTATTAGAAGTAATATAGAAGAATGGGAAGTTGGAATTAAAAAAACATTTAAAAGCTTGTTTCTTTTCTTAAGAAACTTACCAATTCCTTTCTTAGTTCTAGAAAATCAAATAAAAATAGTGTAGAATTTTACCTGATTCTCTTTGTTTGCCAAGACTGAAAAAAGCTGCATTTATTATTGACTGCTAAAAATGTATAAATGTATATTCCCTATACTCTCATGAGCTGTCTTAGTGAACTGTTTCCCTTGGGACAAGCTTACAGACTTTCATAATAATTAGCCAAATATCTTAATCCAATTAACTCTATAAAACATTGTAATCCCACCTCTCATCACTCTCTGCACAAATAACACCTGACATTAATACATGGAAGTCAAGACAGCTCAAGGAATCATGAATTTATGCAATTTGAAGAGTCCATGGCTCAATTACCTGACTAGGTTTTCCTAATTTTCCCCAAGAAGAAAGTCAATTGGAATTATGGATTAAATGCTTATGAAATTCAGATTTCACACTGGTGGTAAAGATTTATACTTATAATTACTCCAGGTTACCAGAATGGGAGAACTCACTCAACCAACTTGTTACAGTTAACTTGCAAGGCCAACTTGCCATGGGACAACTGGCAAGTGGACAATTCAACAACTCAATTTAATTATATAAAATAATTTAAAAATATATTTTAATTTTTGTAATTCACATTTCATTTTGTCCCTCCTTTTTCAACATTTATTTATTGATTCTATTGTACCATTTCTTTGCTATTAATGTAACTTTTGTCGCATGGATAGTTGTCCCATGGTGAGTTGGCTGTGACAAATTGACCATGGCAAGTTAGCTGTGGCAAGTTGTCCTAGACACCCCAGTTGTTGCCTTAAGTTTTAAAGGAACCCAGTTAGTGAGAGTTAATGCTGAGATTCATGGTAGTTAACATTACTTGAACCTTGCCAAGCTCTACGTAGATTTATGACCAATCAGCTTCCAAATGTTTTAAATGTGAATTTGTAGGTCAGCTCAAGGAAGTCTATTGCAAAATGAAATCCAAATAAGCCAGGTTGAGAGTTGAGAAATATCCTAGTAAATACTGCAATAAGGTTTTTTTTGTAGCTGTAATGAATTTGGATATAATAGAGGATGGTTCCAGTTTCCATCCTCTAATGAATACTATGTATATTTCATAGTGTCCTCAAAATTTAGTGCACAACAGCATCCATTACATATACCTCACTTACCAGTGACCAACTTTAGGCCCATGGCACCATGAGTGTAACTCTTGGTTACCAAAGAGAAAACAAAATTGATCATAATTTATCTATCATTTCTATGAATGATTGGAAAACTGATTGTTGAAGTTACTGAGACTTATGATACACCAACCAATTGGTCCAAATCTTTAGCTTCCCAAAGACTATGACAAACGTCCCCAGATTCTGGCTTATATTTTGATAACGTCAGCAGCTGCTGACAAAAGCTTAGTTTTTAATTAAGTTTTTAGTCTCAGAGATCAATGTTTTTAGTAGTTTTTCTATTATGAATATACCCCAGGACTCACATTTTAAAAATAATTTTAAAGTGTATTTTAAATATTCATAAATTTATACTTATATACTATTCTATTATATTAGAATATTACAATTTCCTTATTTAGGAGAGTATTTTCTAGCCAGAATTTACCTATGTATCCTTGATTCCCAGTGATAATACAAAGTACATGCCATACATAAGAACGAACAAAAATTCTACCATTGAACTGGTTTGGAATAAAAAGCAATGTTTTATTCTGCAGAATTTATCTCAGATAAACATTGTCCAGAACCAAACTCTACCATTAAACTGGTTTGGGATGAAAATCAGATATTATAGCAGATAAACATGCAAATATTAGCCATTATGTTGAATAATTTATAAGAAATAAATATTATCTATATTTGTACTTTCCTGAGACATGGCAAGAAAATTATCAATGTATAATGCATTAAAGTTCATAAAAGTTCCAAGCAATGGTACTTTAAACTTTTGGAAGATGTCTTAATACTAATTCAGAATACTATTATCTCAAGCTCCCTATGTCCTATTTCCCATTTCATTTTCATCAATCAATGTCTTCAAATTATGCTCCCTACCATTTTCAGCTAAAATATTACCTGAGAATCAAAATATAGAAATCTGTTAGAAAATTGCTGGCATCACATCTCTTTTATCTAAAGATGTCAGAGGAACTTTTACTGTGTATATTAAGAATGATAGGGGGAAAATCACTTTCCCTCATGTTATACAAATATCTATATTAAACAAGAGTAGTATAGAAAAATAAATGTATTTTGGTGTTTAAGGTTTAGGGAAAGTACTGCTAAATTTGCTTCTATGGAAAATTTACAGAGAGCTTTTTTATCTTTGAAACATGTTTATTTCCCTTGGGGGTGGAAAGATTAAATCTTGCAGATGCATGGTTACAATACTGAAAGTTCTTTTTTCCCTTTTGGCATTTTTTTGAGGAAATACTAGCTGAGATGAAAAACAGTTGTGATAACAATAATTTACTGCTATTTGGCATGCAAGAGACATAATCATATTATGGGAATCCAGAATTCCTGGGGAGAAATTTGAGACCTGCAACTAGTTACATAATGTTCTGAGCTGGTTTTGCTACATACTTCTATATGGTGGTATTAGCAGGCTCAAGAAGATACTAAAGACAGCATGTAGCACAATTCTTTCTTTCTTTCTTTCTTTCTTTCTTTCTTTCTTTCTTTCTTTCTTTCTTTCTTTCTTTCTTTCTTTCTTTCTTTCTTTCTTTCTTTCTTTCCACTCCTCTCAATACAATTCACTCTTGAAAACACTGTAATAAATATGTGGGTATCAAGACAGCCAAATAAATCTACAGTATGGGAAAGTTTCGGGATTTAAAGTAAATAATAATAAGACTAAAANTCCACACGTACGGGGAGAAACTTGTTATAGAAGTTAAAGTAAAGTCCAAAATAAAAGGCAAGCTTCCAAAGTTGGTTTGTCTGCTTACAAGTAAACTCACAATTAACTTCAAGTTGCAGCGGTGGCGGCGGCTTCTTGCTTCGCCGAAGCGAAGGCGTCCTGGATCGCGGAGAATCCTCGGGGCTCCGGAGGAGTTCTCACCTACATCATCCATATAGGACGACTCGGGAACTCAACTCCTACCCCGGGCAGCTCACCTATCCCCTTATGCCCAGGGGAAAGGTATCAAGCCGTTTGACAGCTGATGCTGGCTGTCAAACCGGCTTTTACGCAAAACAGGCGGGAGGCAGCAAACAGCTGCGACCAATGAAATCGCCTGCCACCGGAAGTCTCCAGTAATCTAACTGGTTTTGAAATAGTGAAAAATGTGAAATACCTGGGTGCTTATATTACTGCCTCTAACGTTAAATTGTATAAAAATAATTATGATAAGTTATGGATAAAAGTTCAAAAGGATTTAAATGAGTGGAAAAAGTTACAGTTATCATTATTGGGGAGAATTTTAGTGGTTAAAATGAATGTCCTTCCTAAGTTTCTTTTTTTGTTTCAGATGATACCTATTTTAAAAAAGGATTTAAATTTGGAAGAGTGGCAAAGAGGTGTCAATAGGTTTATTTGGCAGGGGAAAAAACCGAGGGTTAAATTTAAAATTTTGCAAGATGCACGGGAAAGAGGGGGACTTAAAGCCCCAAATTTAAATTTATATTATGATGCGGTGGCTTTAACTTGGATTAGTGATTGGATTAACTTAACTAATAGAGATATATTGACTCTTGAAGGTTGGGATTTATTTTATGGATGGCATGCTTATTTATTTTTTGATAAGAAAGTTGATCATGTTTTTAAGTCTCATATTTTAAGAACTGCACTTTTGAGAGTTTGGAAAAAGTGTTATTATAAGTTAAGTTTTAAAATCCCAATGTGGGCCATTCCGGAACATGCAATACAAGGAATTACAAGGGGAGTTAAACTAGAGGGAATTGTTTATAAGGATTTACTTATCTTAAGGGGACAGGACTGGCAAATTAAATTATTGGATGAATTGAGACAAGATAATATTCTCCAGTCCTGGTTTTTATATTGCCAGTTGGTTGAGAGATGGCATATAGATCAAAAGTTAGGTTTAACATTGGATGATGTGAACTTGATAAGACAGATCAAAGATCAAAGTAGAGCTCATATTAGGAGAATATATAGTGTTTTGATAGAGTTTGATTCGGAAACAGAATTAGTTAAAGATTGTATGATCAAATGGGCTCAAAATATTCAAGAATCAATTATGTTAGAAACATGGGAAACAATTTGGGTAAGAAATGTCAAGT
>NW_015386854.1:305016-310475 GCF_001527695.2 Protobothrops mucrosquamatus | reverse complement strand
TATATATATATATATATATATATATATATATATATATATATATATATATATATGAGGTTTTCGCGGGTGTTTGTATGTAGGTCTTTGGTTATTCGAGTTTTTTCCCGCATAAAATTGGGAGTGTCTTGGTGACGTTTCGACGAAGTCCCATTCGTCATCTTCAGGCTGGTGTTTTCAGCTTCGTGCTTCTAGGAGTAATGTGTGATCGCAGCTGTTTCTTCCTTTTAACTGCCAGTGGGGTTTGAATTGATTGGGTGGGAGCTTGGCTGTGTTCTGATTGGGTGGAGGTGTGTTCTGATTGGTTAAGGAGCTTGGCTGTGCTCTGATTGGATGGGTGGTTGGCTGTGCTCTGATTGACTGGAGGAGTGTTCTGTTTGGGTGGGGGCTTTGTTGTGCTCAGGTTAGTCTGAGTTTCAGGGGGATTTGAGATGGTGAACTTCGTTGCTGTTGTTTGTCTTCGTGTTCGTGGTTGTGCCATATCTTTATGGTGGGTGTCAGTTTGCTTCATGTATGGATTGGAGGGGTTTAAAGTGGCTAATGATGCAGCTGTGGACTGGCTTCTAGTTTGTGGTCGTGCCTCATCATCTGTGTGGGTTTGGGTTTGCTTTTTGCATGGATGTGTGGTGGTGACATCCTGTGTGGTTTTTGTGAGTGTGGGTCACAGCCAACCCCCCATCCAATCAGAGCACAGCCAAGCTCCCACCCAATCAGTTCAAACCCCACTGGCAGTTAAAAGGAAGAATCAGCTGCGATCACACATTACTCCTAGAAGCACGAAGCTGAAAACACCAGCCTGAAGATGACGAATGGGACTTCGTTGAAACGTTGCCAAGACACTCCCAATTTTACGCGGGAAAAAACCCAAATAACCAAAGACCTACATACCAACACCCGCAAAAACCTCATATATATATATATTTGTTTTCGTAGATTTTCACGGGTACAGGTATGCAGGTCTTGGCGTATTCGGGTCTTTTTCCATGTAAGATTGAGAGTATCTTGGCGATGTTTCGACGAGGTCCCACTCGTCATCTTCAGTCTGGGGTCTTCGGCTTTGTGCTTGTGCAAGCAAAGTGTGATCGAAGCTGCCATCTCTCTATAAATATTGATGGGTGTGTGTGGAGTGCTGGCTTAGTTGCTGTAGGTGGGTTGGTTGGCTGTGTTCGAGTTATTGTTTGCGGATTATTCGGCTGTTTCATAACATCCTGAGTAGTTGAGGTGCTGGCTGTGTGCCCATTAGTCTTTTGTGTTATAATGACCTGGGTAATGGGCTGTGTGATTACATCCTGAGATCTAGTGTAGTGATATCCTGAGTTTTGTGTTGCAATATCCTGGGTGGTTGGCTGTGTTATAACATCCTGAGCTTTAGCGTTATACACACACACACACACACACACATACACACATACATACATACATATACATATATGTGTATATGTGTGTGTACTGCCTCCTAGAAGAGTAGGGAAAACACATACTGTATGTATATGTATATATATATATGTATGTATGTATGTATGCATATATGTATATGTATGTATGTATATTATGTATGCTGCATCTGTATTTATTCATAATATTCAATTTGCTTTATTATGAAGCTATTTTATATAGTAGGAGAAATCAAGGGTGTGTAGCCCATTACATACACACACATACATACATACATATACATACACATATGTGTGTTTTCCCTATTCTTTTAGGAGGCAGTGCTCATCTCTATATATATGTACAGTATGTAGGTATATGTATCTCTATCTCTATCTCTATCTCTATTCTATGTCTGTCTGTCTGTCTGTCTGTCTGTCTGTCTGTCTGTCTGTCTGTCTGTCTGTCTGTCTGTCTGTCTATCTATCTATCTATCTATCTATCTATCTATCTACCATAATGATCACAAAGTGTAGTGAGTTATAGCAACCATTATATACAGCATGGGATATGTGTGCATATTTTGAGTCTCATTTTGCAGTGTGTCATGCAGGCTATGACGATACATTTAAGGAAATTGTCAATGAATACAATGAAATTCCATTTCTTGCTCCAGTAAGTTATGAGTATCAGCAATACATTTTGTTCTCACAAAGATAGAAGACTAATTTAGATACTTTTTAAAATAAAGCGCAGCCAGAAGATGGCAGGAAAAAAAAAGCTCCTGTAGTACTTCTTGATATCTCTTATTTAACCAGTGTGCTATAACTTCTGAGGGCTTTATTGCAGCTCAATCACCCAAATTGTGGAGTTGTCCAGGAATCCATCTGGTAACCTAAAGACCAACAGAGTCGGATGAATAGCAATTAGCCTGGATTCAATGGACTCCTCAGTGGTCTATGAATATATTTCTATGAACGAGGTTCTATGAATTTGGATCAGAAAAACAATAATAACAACTTTCCTTTCACATATGTTCACTCAGCGTGTGGTCCTCAATGGAACCGCATCTACATGGAGGGAAGTGTGTAGTGGGGTGTCCCAGGGCTCTGTTCTGGGCCCAGGGCTCTTCAACATCTTCATCAACGATCTGGATGAGGGGATAGATGGGGAACTCATCAAATTTTCAGACGACGAGGGCAGGAATAGCCAACACTCCAGAAGACAGGCTTAGGATACAGGAGGATCTGGACATACTTGAACACTGGGAGCTATCTAACAAAATGAAATTCAATGGTGAAAAAAGTAAGGTTCTACATTTAGGCAAGAAAAACCAAATGTACAGGTATAGTATAGGGGGTACCTTGCTCAATAGTAGTAACTGTGAGAGGGATCTTGGAGTCCTAGTGGACAATCATTTAAATATGAGCCAGCAGTGTGCTGCAGCTGCCAAAAAAGCCAACAAAGTGCTAGGCTGCATTAACAGAGAGATAGAATCAAGATCACGTGAAGTATTAATACCACTTTACAATGCCTTGGTAAGGCCACACTTGGAATACTGCATCCAGTTTTGGTCACCACGATGTAAAAAAGATGTTGAGATTCTAGAAAGAGTACAGAGAAGAGCAACAAAGATGATTAGGGGACTGGAGGCTAAAACATATAAGGAACGGTTGCTGGAATTGGGTATGTCTAGTTTAACAAAGAGAAGGACGAGGGGGGACATGATAGCAGTGTTCCAATATCTCAGGGCCTGCCACAAAGAAGAGGGAGTCAAGCTATTTTCCAAAGCGCCTGAAGGCAGGACAAGGAGAAACGGGTGGAAGCTAACCAAAGAGAGAAGCAACCTAGAACTAAGGAGAAACTTCCTGACAGTTAAAACAATTAACCAGTGGAACAACCTGCCTCCAGAAGTGGTGAATGCACCAACACTGGAAGTTTTTAAGAAAAAACTGGACAGCCATTTGTCCAAAATGGTATAGGGTTTCCTGCCTGAGCAGGGGGTTGGACTAGATGACCTCCAAAGTCCCTTCCAACTTTATCATCATTATTATTATTATCTATTCCAGTTTTGTTAATTTTTTAAAAATAATATTTGGATAACTATAGTTGACCATAATTGGGATCCTTATGTTTTACCAGACTCTTTAAGGGGCTCATAGCACATAAAGGTTTAAGAAATCCCATTTTAAAGGGAAGACAATCTTTTTTTATTTTAATGTGANCGGAAACAGAATTAGTTAAAGATTGTATGATCAAATGGGCTCAAAATATTCAAGAATCAATTATGTTAGAAACATGGGAAACAATTTGGGTAAGAAATGTCAAGTTCACTCAAGCACAGAATTTAAGGGAAAATTTTTATAAAATGTTTTATAGATGGCATTTGGATCCTCAAAAATTGTCTTGCATGTACCCGAACTTACAGCCAAAATGTTGGAGATGTGGTAATTTGGATGCAACTTATTATCATATTTGGTGGACATGTAGGGATGTTAAAGCCTTTTGGATTAAGATTTGGTGGAACCTTCAACAGATTTTTAAGAAAAAGATAAAATTTACACCGCAATTATTCTTATTGGGCATCATGGATAATCTGGACTCAAAAGAAATGAACTTGATGTTGTACTGTATAACAGCAGCAAGGACACTGATTGCTCAAAATTGGAAAAAGGAGATATTACCGACTATGGATGATTGGAGACAGAATGTTTCATATTTTGCAGAAATGGCAAAAATATCCGCATACCTGAAGGATCAGTATCAAAAGAAATTTATTTTGGTATGGAGAAGATGGATAGATTATATTCAGATAAAATATGAAATGAACAATTATCATATAGCTTTTGATTAATTATCGTTACTTATAAATATAGAAATTATAGAAATTATAAAAATTGATGTATTTATATATTATAGGTAAATAATGGAATTGTATTGAAAAGAGGAGATGCTCGGCTGGTACCCCAAACTGCACTCGATGAGGTGGTTAAGAAGGGAGATGGGATGTAGGAGGTGGAAAGGAGGAAAGAGGAGAGGTTGTGGGTTTAGGGGGAGGAAGGAGAGGAAAGTGAATGAGGGTGGAGGCAAGGCGGGGACTGCCGAGCGTCTCCGAAAATGTATTGAGTAGGATTATCTTTTTTGCTTGTATATGTAAATGCATCATATTGGTATTTGCTGTTCAATTACAAAAATTAATAAAAATTTTATAATAAAAAAAAAAGACAGCCAAATAAATCATTAGATTAAGCAGTCTGGACACTGCGTGATTGAATTAGATATTCCTAATGGGAGTTATGGTTTAAATGTTTGTAGTGATAAAATTTATACATATAATCACTCCAAGTTATATCATTCAAATGGAAAGGAACTTAGAGAATCAATGCTGAGCCTCTTGGTACTTAAAGTTACATTGAAGTTGTCAAGCACTATTTAGACCTATGACAAAAGACTAATGGGCACACAGCCAGCACCTCAACTACTCAGGATGTTATGAAACAGCCGAATAATCCGCAAACAATAACTCCAACACAGCCAACCAACCCACCTACAGCAACTAAGCCAGCACTCCACACACACCCATCAATATTTATAGAGAGATGGCAGCTTCGATCACACTTTGCTTGCACAAGCACAAAGCCGAAGACCCCAGACTGAAGATGACGAGCGGGACCTCGTCGAAACATCGCCAAGATACTCTCAATCTTACATGGAAAAAGACCCGAATACGCCAAGACCTGCATACCTGTACCCGTGAAAATCTACGAAAACAAATATATATATATATATATATATATATATATATATATATATATATATATATATATATATATATATATATATATGAGGTTTTCGCGGGTGTTTGTATGTAGGTCTTTGGTTATTCGAGTTTTTTCCCGCATAAAATTGGGAGTGTCTTGGTGACGTTTCGACGAAGTCCCATTCGTCATCTTCAGGCTGGTGTTTTCAGCTTCGTGCTTCTAGGAGTAATATGTGATCGCAGCTGTTTCTTCCTTTTAACTGCCAGTGGGGTTTGAATTGATTGGGTGGGAGCTTGGCTGTGTTCTGATTGGGTGGAGGTGTGTTCT
>NW_015386854.1:300152-301356 GCF_001527695.2 Protobothrops mucrosquamatus | reverse complement strand
TAAATAAACATTCACTTTTTATCAAATAACATACAAAATTCTTTATGCAAAAAGCTTTACACAAATGAAAAAAGTTTCATTCCACTAGTAATTCTCATCATCTTCATTGTCATCATCATCAACACCATAAGTATTAAGATTCTTGAGAATGGTCCCTCAGATTCATTTATTATTTTAGAATGTCATACAACCACAAATTTTGTGATTTTTGCTATACAAAACATCATCAGTAGAGGATTTTTGGACAACCGTTCTAAAAATATCTGCCTTCAAAAAATTAATTGAATGACAATTGATTGTCATTCCCCAAAAAAACCTTACTAAATTATTATACAAATGAAATCCAATTATTTTTATTCTACCATATCAATTAATTTATATATAAAAAAACAAATAAAGCTTTTGGAATATTTTTCCAAAACAACATGTTCATTTCACAGCTCACTTTGCATAATGTTCAATTTGCTTTATTATGAAGCTATTTTATATAGTGGGAGAAATCAAGGGTGTGTAGCCCATTAGTTTTTTTATGGCTTCTTTCACTTCCTTGTTTTTCAGACTATAGATAATGGGGTTCAGCATGGGTGTGGAAATACTATACTGAACAGAGAAGAGTTCATCCACAATAATTGAGGAGGCTGAGCTGGGTCTCATATACCTAAAACATCCAGTGCTATAATATAAAACCACAACAATAAGGTGACTGGTACAGGTAGAGAAAGTTTTCCTTTTTGCTTCTGTGGAGTTCAACTTCAGAATAGTGGAGATGATATGAATGTAGGAAAATAAAATTAAAGTGAATGAACATATGACAATGACACTACCAGTTATGAAAAAGAGTATCCAATTGGAAAGTGTTTCTGTGCAAGATAATGCAAATAGAGATGGCAGTTCACAACTGAAATGCCTGATAAAATTTTCTCTGCAGAAACTGAGTTTCAAAGCAGAAAATGTATTTATTAAGGAATGTGAAAAAGTTATTGTCCAGGCACCGCCTACCAGCCGTCTACAACATGCTTTCTTCATAATTTGTACATAATGGAGGGGTTTGCAAATGGCAGCATATCTGTCATAGGCCATTGCTGCAAGGATGCAACCTTCATTGCTCCCTGTTAGAAGAATAAAAAACATTTGGACAAAACATGCAGAATATGAAATTGTCTGCTTTTCAGTCAAAATTTCTAAGAGCTTAGGCACAGTGACA
>NW_015386854.1:271229-300114 GCF_001527695.2 Protobothrops mucrosquamatus | reverse complement strand
ATGGAGGGGTTTGCAAATGGCAGCATATCTGTCATAGGCCATTGCTGCAAGGATGCAACCTTCATTGCTCCCTGTTAGAAGAATAAAAAACATTTGGACAAAACATGCAGAATATGAAATTGTCTGCTTTTCAGTCAAAATTTCTAAGAGCTTAGGCACAGTGACAGAAGACAAACAGATATCAAGAAAAGCCAGATGACCCAATAAGAAGTACATGGGGCTTGGGAGATGGCTTGTAACAACCATAATCACTATATTTCCCAGTAAAGTTAGGACATAAATAAAGAGGAATATAAAGAAGAGGAAGAGATTCACTGGCAAATTATCCGAGAATCCCCAAAGGACAAAGGAAGTGATTGCAGTACTTCGATTTTCTGTTTCCATTTTCAGTCAATGTAGAAACTTCAAGAAAAGGAGAGAAAATGAACTGTCATTAGCATGACAATACATTATGTTATGTTAGTCATACAATACTTTGCATAATTAAGGGTGATGTGAAATAGCAGAGGAAAAATTGGGATAGAGAAAATTGTCATCCCTAATTACAAGGCAGAAATCTATTCTCTCTTTTTAACTCAATAAATGGGGCAAATGAATGTTCTTTTTTTCCGAATTTGGGGCTGCTTTCAAAATCAACTGGTTTGGGATGAAAATCAAAAATTATAACAGATAAGCAATATCCAAACATTATCTTGAAGAGATTATAATAGATACATGTTATTTATATTTGCACAACTTGAGAAAAGGTAGGAAAATCTTCAATGTGTAGTGGGTCAAAGTTCAATAAAATTCCAGGGCATGCTACTTTAAAGTATGGGAGATGTCCTGTATCAAGTCAGAATAGTGTTATTTCAAGGTCCCTGTTTCCTATATCAGTTGCAACAACCAATATCCTCAAAGTGTATTCCCTACCATTTTCAGCTAAGATATTGTCTGAGAATTAAAACAGAGAAATCTGTTGTAAAATTGCTGGCATCAGCTTTTCCCTCTGAAGATGTCAAAGGTGAAATGTGGAACTTTTACTATATATTCTAAGAATTGTAGGACAATATCACATTTTCATAATGTTATAGAAATATTTATATTTTGCAAAAGTAGCATAGAAAATTAAAATTTAGTTTTTAAAATTAGGAGAAGGATGCTGGATTGACCTTCATAAAAATTGAACATTTTTTTCCTTTCTTAGTTTTAACTTTCCCTTAAAAGAAAAGTTGTCATGATTTCAGATTATAGGAAACATGGTCACTCAGGAAACATGGTCTTGAACATGGTCACCCAGAAAACAATACTATATTATAGGGGAAAAAAACATAGATTGTTCAAGCTCCTTGCTTGAAAAATCCGCATTTCTCTCCTTGAACAAGAAGGAAGGAAGGAAGGAAGGAAGGAAGGAAGGAAGGAAGGAAGGAAGATAACTATTTTAATTTAGCTTGAAATTTAAGGGCATACATTTTTAAATGATGCTTTTATTTTTACTAATATAATTTTAGTATTAACAATTAACTAAAATGTTTTATTACTGAATTATTTAACATTAACCAATGAAGATTTGTTAGAAGTAATATCGAAGAATTAGGAGGTGGAATAAAAAAAAAGATTTAAAGATCTAAAGAAACCTGCATTTCTTTTCTTGTTTCTAGAAAATCAAGAAAAAAATGAATGAAGTTTACCTGATTCTCTTTGTTGATTTCTTTAGCCTGAAAAATGCTGCATCTGTTATTGGCTGCTAAAAACCTATAAATGTTCATTTTATGCATTCACATGAGTTCAGTATTTGCCGTAGAAAATTCTTTCCTTTGGGGAATGTATGTTGAACTTCTTAATAATTAGAGCTATTGTACCTGCAGGAATCATCTTGGTATTTTACTTCCTTTCTGTGTTATCCCTCCCAATAAAACTGGTATGAAGTTTTCAGTCTCCCAAATTTCCTAATAGCTCTACTGAGTCTCTAGAATTTCCCCTAGGAAATCACCATATTTACATTAAGAAGTGAAGATGCCATTATTGGTCCAGGCTTTTTCAGGATGTCTAGCTTTACAATCTATTGTTTATTTATTGTTTATTGTACTTCCTATTTGACTTTTCTTTGGGAGATAAAAATCAGAATATACAATGAAGCAGACTTGCAGATCTTAATCCTCGAGTATTAAAATTTCAATTTTGTTTGTCTCCTGTGAAATATGTTTATTTCCCTTGGTGATGGAAGAACTGAATCATATAGGTGCATTATTACACTGCTAGAAGTTTTTCTTTTCTTTTCTTTTGGAATTTTTTGAGGATACTGGGTGAGAATAAAATTTGTTTTGATAAAGTAATGGCCATATTGTCATTTGGAAAGCAAGAGACAGAATCATGTTATGAGAACCCAGAATTCCTAAGGAGAAATTTGAGACCTCCAGCAAATTACACTATGGTCTGAATCAGTTTCGCTGCATGTTGCTTTATGGTGCCAGTTGTGGGATCAGGTGCATATAAAAGGGCAGCAAATAGCAGAAATGAATTCTCTTGTATTTTATTTATCTAATATTTTATTTATTCAGTTTCTATAGTTGACCATGTCAATTCAACTGACCTTGTAAAACACAGTAATCCCCACCCCCCACCACTTTGTAAACACATAATGCCTGACATGATTATGGGGGAAATAAGAAAGCCCAAGAAATTACCCAATTGCCTGACCAGTTTTTCCTAATGGTTGCAAAGGAAAGGGACAGTTGGAATTTTGGTTTGAATACTCATGGAATCCAGAATTCACATATTTAAACATGTATGCCTATAATTACCCCAAGTTCTCACCTTGAGTTAGAAAGGTAACTAGTTAGTGAGAGTAATGCTGAGACTTACCTGAACCTTGTTAAGGTAATGTTACTTGAACTAGTTAAGCACTAATAAAATTGATGACCAGTCAGTTTTCAAATGTTTCAAAAGTGAATTTGCAAGTCAACCCAAGAAAGTCCATCTCAAAATGATGTCCAAAATGTCCAAAATGATGTAGGTTGAGAGTTTATTGAGAAATGTGCCAGTAAATGCTTCAGTAGTAATTATCTTGCACCTATGGGTGTCATTCATGTATGAATTACAATTACTAATTTCTATTCCCTACTAAATAATTTGTACATCTCATAATGTCCTCAGAGTTTAATGAGCCATAATATCTATTATATACTCTTTATGCAACAGTGACCAACATTGAATACAAGGCATCTAGCGACAAGTTATCTTGCCTTATCTGGATCCTCCATTGTTAATTGATTGATTGTGCATTTGTACCAATACAAGATCCAATGTTTTGATGGATTTGAAAGTATGAAGATATATAAGCAAAAGCTGGTTTTTAAAGCAGTATTAGGAAAATAAAAAATGCCACTCTAATAGTCTATCAGTGTAACTAATAAACAATCATCAAATATAAAAAAGCATAAGAAAACATAAAAATATAAAACCAGATGGAATAGTAATGAGGTAATAAATTTGGCATGATGATAAAAACAAATAAAATAAAACATATAGGAACAAAACACATATTTTAAAACAAGAAAATGATTATGCAAATGAAAATTTAAGGATTTTTACATGGAATTGAAAAGACCTTAATGCACCTCATTAAAAGGATTTCTCTGGGAAAATATCAAACAGACTACCAATAAAGGAGAATATTTATAGCTCAGGGATTCTTGGTGCTCCCTGAGCTTGGTTGTTTTCTTGCAGATGTTTCATTACCCAAACTAGGTGATATTATCGGTGCAGTACAATGTTACCTAGTTTGGGTAATGAAACATCTGCAAGAAAGCAACCAAGCTCAGAGAGCACCAAGCTTCATACAGACTACTAAAAAGGTTCTTTACATGTTGCGTGAAACTCAGAATTCATGAAGACATAAGATGATGAATAAATTAAATGCAATCTTTATTTTAGTTAAACAACAACCACAGCTTTAAAAGAAAGCATACTGGACGTCTTTGCATAATTTTCCATATTTCTTTTCTATCAGGGATTTCAAATTGTGCATTTCTTGGAGGCCTGAAAAGATGAAGGTTAAGCAGAAAGAATCTGCAGAGTTCTTTCTCAGAATATTACAAACATCTGAATGGAGGAGAGAAGAATGCCCTTATGCCACAAAGTACACCATTACTTTTTTCCCTTTTATGCTTATGCTTCTTTTTAAAATATTTCTTTTGTCATTTCCATCTCTCATCTCTTTCTCTGTCTCTGTTTTCTATCTGTTCCTATCTTTCATTTTCTTAGTTTTATCTTTATGATTTATTTTAAAAATAATGAAATTATATAAATTATTCACCTTTGATCAAGTGAATCAAGAATTATACAAAATTCTTCATGAAGACTCTCTAAAAATGGAGAAAGTTTCATTCTTCTAGCACGTCTCATCAATGTTGTCATAATCATCAACATCAATATCATAATTCACATATTATTTTAGAATATCATACAAGCAGAAACCTGAGACTCCTTCCTATACAAAACAATAGCCATCTGAATTAGATTCATCAATAGAAGATGTCTGGACAATAGTTCTAAAAAATTGTCAACAGATTATCTGAATGACAATTGATCATGAAAAGAAGTCTACTAAACTATGACTACACAAAGGAAATCCACTTATTTTATTCTGTCACATCTATATGAAACAAATTAAGGAATAACTTTCCAAAATATTATGTTAATTTTTTCAGTTCACCATCTGCATACTAATCAATTTGTTTTATATCAAACCACTTTACAGAGTATGAGAAATCAAGGGTTTGTAGCCCATTAGCTTTTTGATGGCTTCCTTCACTTCCCTGTTTTTCAGGCTGTAGATAAGGGGGTTCAGCATGGGTGTGGAAATGCTATATTGTATACTGATGAGTTCATCCACAATAATTGAGGAGGCTGAGCTGGGTCTCATATACCTAAAACATCCAGTGCTATAATATAAAACCACAACAATAAGGTGACTGGTACAGGTAGAGAAAGTTTTCCTTTTTGCTTCTGTGGAGTTCAACTTCAGAATAGTGGAGATGATATGAACGTAGGAAAATAAAATTAAAGTGAATGAACATATGACAATGACACTACCAGTTATGAAAAAGAGTATCCAATTGGAAAGTGTTTCTGTGCAAGATAATGCAAATAGAGATGGCAGTTCACAACTGAAATGCCTGATAAAATTTTCTCTGCAGAAACTGAGTTTCAAAGCAGAAAATGTATTTATTAAGGAATATGAAAAAGTTATTGTCCAGGCACCGCCTACCAGCCATCTACAACATGCTTTCTTCATAATTTGTACATAATGGAGGGGTTTGCAAATGGCAGCATATCTGTCATAGGCCATTGCTGCAAGGATGCAACCTTCATTGCTCCCTGTTAGAAGAATAAAAAACATTTGGACAAAACATGCAGAATATGAAATTGTCTGCTTTTCAGTCAAAATTTCTAAGAGCTTAGGCACAGTGACAGAAGACAAACAGATATCAAGAAAAGCCAGATGAGCCAAGAAAAAGTACATGGGGTTTGGGAGATGACTTGTAACAACCATAATAACTATATTTCCCAGTAAAGTTAGGACATAAATAAAGAGGAATACAAAGAAGAGGAAGAGATTCACTGGCAAATTATTTGAAAATCCCCAAAGGACAAAGGAAGTGATTGCAGTACTTCGATTTTCTGTTTCCATTTTCAGTCAATGTAGAAACTTCAAGAAAAGGAGAGAAAATGAACTGTCAAGTGCATCATTCAGGGTAGAATACCATGGAACAAAAAAAAATATGGTATAGAGAAAATCATGGTTTCCACTTACATGGCAACAATCTTCTACACTTTCATATCAATAAATTGAGGAGTGAATTTTTTTCTTTGAAAATATTCTTTTCCCAGGTTTGGCATTGTTTTTAAAATATGTAGGACTTCAGGTCTGAGCTCAGAATTGATGGATTGATGGATGCCAGCAAGTCAGGTTCACTCTTAGTGAATCTTAGTTCGATTACTCCTTCTGTGGATCGTTTAGTTGTAAGCATTTAGTACAAATTAAAAAAAAAATCAGAAAACAATTGTGTTTCTCCAGGAGACATTTATAGGTTTAAAAGATTAGGCAGGACTGTCTGATTATGTTTTGTTCCAGCACATTTTTGTTCTATAATATAAAGCACTTATCTCTTTCCCTGGTAAACTCTGCACCACAATGAAATACTTTAGATAAAGAAAAATAAACTTTTCTTTGCTGATGCATTGTACATTTTTTCCCTGGTATAACACAGCCTCTAATACAAACTGCACATACACAGAATCCTCTTCAAAGGCTTTCACTAAGCTACTTCAACTAATTAGACATTCACAGTTTCTTAGTCATACTTAACCTGAAATTCTCTCTATGAACCAAATTATAATTAGTTATTCTAATCACCTGAAACTGTTTTATACAATCTTAGCGGTGAAAAATTGATGGCAAAATGACTTTTACTACAATAAATAAAATTACAATGAAAGAAAAGAAATCACCATCTCAAGATACAGTTTAAATCAACAATTATTTTGATGGAGCACACCATTCTATGACATACCTATTTTTGATAGTCAACAGTCCCAAGGAAATGGTTATCACATGATAATATAACTGGAAAAGCAGTATGGAACCTGGGACTATTTTCTCCATTTTACAGGGGCAGGAATAAGTTACTTTTAACAGTTATATACATGTGAAGCTGATCAGAGGGAATATAACTTTCATTTCCCAATTAAAATCAGTGAGGAAAAAAGAAACAAACAAATGAAATCTGTACTAATTCAGTATATTTGCCAAATGGAGCCATATACTTTTGAGATCCTCAGAACTAAAGGGCAGGAAGATTTAAAATCACATAGGAACTCTTGATTGCTTGTCTTCAGGTCCATGAAACTTAATACAGTATGTTTGTAGTTCAAACACTATTTTCTACCTAAGATTTAGAAGACATGTTACAACATGAAGCATGAAATCCTAATAACTTATTTGCAGCATCCTAAGTGCCATTATTTCTTTTATATGTCATAATAAACCCATTTGCTTTGCTGCAATGTGTAGTGGTAGAGTACAATGAATATGAGAAAAATGTAATTGTTAATGAAAAAAACAAAATAAACCACTAAAACTATATTTGTCTGTAAATGATAATATGGAATTTGTGAATTAATGCTCATTCTTCCAAACAAACAAGGGAAGAACAATGTATAATTGAAAGTTTTACATAAGCCACTGACTTGAAAAGAAGAAAGTTTTGAATGATTTGCACATAGTTTTATATGATTTTTCATTGTCCTCCATTAAATCAATAACTACAAAACAATACCAAAGGTGATTATTTTTAAGAAGAGAAACAAACTTATAAATACAAAGTGGTAGAATTCTGCCACTGAACACGTTTAGGATAAAAATCAGTATTTTATTCTGAATACCTTCTGGCAGATAAATGTCATGCAGAACCATTTATCTGCATGATTGGTACCAATCAATTAGTTTGGGATGAAAATAAGACGTTATATATTTATGTAAACAGTATCCACTGCCCTGAAAAATTAATAACAAAATAAATGTTATCAATGTTTGTACTTTTCTGAGTCAGGATAGGAAGGTTTTCAATATGTAATAAATAAAAGTTCATTAAAGTTGTGAGGAATGTACTTTAAAAATTGGAAGATATCCTGTGATAAGTCAGAATACTGCTATATTTCCTATATTATTTTCATCAACCAAAGTCCTCAAGGTATACTTCTTACCATTTTCTGCTAATATATTGTCTGCTTCTATTTCAGCTAACTTGGAACTTTCTATTGTGTATTCTAAGAACTGTAAAAAAATATCACATTTCCCCTAATGTTGTAATGTTTATATTTTAGGAAAATTATATAGAAAATTAAATGCATTCAATTTAAATACATACATTTTCTACTATTCTTGTAGTTCTAATCTCCCCAAGTACAAAATATGGATATTACTTTATTTAAAATATGTTACTACCAAAACATTCATAATTAGCCCACAGTGTTTTACTAGGAGTAATATTGAAGAATTGGGAGATGGTTAAAAAAACATTTAAATTTTTTTGCTTCTGTTCTTAAGAATTCCTTTTTTTTCTTCTAGAAAATCAAGAAAAAAGCAGTGCAGAATGAGGTTTACCTGATTCTCTTTGCTGATTTCTTTAGCCTGAAAAATGCTGCATATGTTATGCTGCTAAAAACTTATAAATGTTCATTTTATTACATTCATATGAGCTTCCTTAGTGAATTGTTTCCCTTGGGGAAAACATACAGACCTTCATAATAATTAGGGATATTGTAGCTGGAGGAATCACCTTAATGTTTTATTTATTTTTTGTGTTATGCCTAATACAAATACAGTGTTTGTGAAGTTTTCATTCTCCCAAATATCCTAATAACTTTGCTGAATCTCTGGAATTCCCCATAACAAGGGAGTATATTTACACCGTGGAAGTAAAGATGCCATTACTGTTCAAGGCTCCATTAGGAAGTCTAATTTTGCAATCTCCTCTTGTTTATTGTATTTGATACTTGATTTTTCTTTGGGAAAACAAGATAGAGTACACAATGAAACAGCTTTAATATTTGAGTATTCAAATTTCAAAGTCTTTTCCTAATCATGACATTTTCCTTGAAGCTGGAAGGACTGAACTTCTACCTGCATGATTACAGTACTGAAAGTTGTTTCTTTTTCTTTTGGCATTTCTTTTCAGGATACTAGCTGAGATGAAAATAGATTGTAATAGCACTAATGACAATCTTTTGGAGCGCAAGAGATAGGATCATTATATGAATGAATTCTCCCAGAATTCCTTGGGAGAAATTTGAATTCTCTAAGTATCTATTCTACAGTCTGAGTCAGTTTTGCTATATGCTGCTATATAGTGTAAATGGAAGGATCGAGTAAATGCACACTAAAGGGCAGCACGTAGCAGAAATATATTTTCATTTCTCTTATTTATCTGTTATTTTATTTATTCAGTTTCTATAGCTGACCATCTCAATGCATTTGCCTCTGTAAAACACTATAATCCCATTTATCCATGCCTGCCACTTCCTAGAGACATATAGCACCTGACATGAAAATGTGGGAGTGAAGACAGCCCAAGAAATCATGAAATTGTGCAATTGGAACAGTCCATGGCCCAACTATCTGATGAAGTTTTCCTAATGGTCCCAAAGGAAAAGAACAATTGGAGTTATGGTTTCAATGTTATGCAATTCAGACTTCCTATTGGTCATATACATATAATTCCCCAAGTGGTGGTCTTGAGTTGGAAAGGAATCCTGAGCCTCACAGTAGTTAAAGATACCTGGACCTTGTTAAGCACTATTTAGATTTAGCTTCCAAATGTATACAAACTGAATTTGCAACTCAAGAAAATCCATTCCAAAATAAAGTCCAAATGAAACATGTTGAGAGTTTATTGATAAATGTTTCCATATTTGCAAAGAGGAAATATAAATGAACCTAATTTATCTATCATTTCAGTGAAATGATTGGAAAAGTAAGTAGGAAGTTGAGTTGACAGAGAGTTGTCTTTGAGTCAGCCAATTTGAAGGTTACTAGAAGAAATTTGCAATACTGTCTCTCATTCATCAGGATGTTTTATTCTGCAGTTTGGCTTGCAGGCTATATTCACAACAATAAGCAAAGATAGTCAATTATACTTTCCCTTATTGCAAGTAGAAGCCAGAGATCATCTACTGAAAATTGCAATACCTTAATTGGATCTTCAGTTGTTAAAAGAGTGACTAATTGCTTGACTGCTTGACTGATTTACTGTGCATTTGCACCATTCGGTACAATAATTTAGATTAGATAGATAGATAGATAGATAGATAGATAGATAGATAGATAGATAGATAGATAGATAGATAGATAGATAGATAGATAGATAGATAGATAGATAGATAGATAGATATGGAAGGCAGTATAAAGAAATATAAACAAAAGTTTTTAAGGCAATATATGGAAAATAAAAATATCACTATAGAAGTCGATAAATTTACCAGATTCATGAATGAACATCAGATATAAGAAAGAATAAGAAAACAGAAAATAATAAAACAAGTGTCACAGTAATGAGGTAATAAATTTGCCATGATGATAAAATCAAGTAAAATAAAACAAATCATATAAATTCTAAAATATGTAAATTGTTTTGCAAATGCAAATTAAATGATTTTTATTTGATATTTAAAAGATCCCAATGTAGATAATAAAGAAGTTTCCCTGAGAAAATATTCCTAGACACATAACATCACTACTAAAAAGGCTGTCTACATTTTGCATGAAACTCAGAATTAGTGAAGAGATGAGATGATGAATAAATTTAAATGCACTCTTTATTACAATTAAACAGCAATCACAACAATTTTAAAAGAAAGTATGTGTAGCCTCCTTGCATAACTTTGCATATTTCTTTGCTCTCAGGAGTTCTCAAACTACATTTCTTGGAGGCCAGAAATTTTGAAAGTTAGGCAGATAGAAAACTCAGAATTTGCAGAGATCTCTCTCAGGGAGAAAGCACAGAAGATCACAAACATCTGAATGGAGGTGAAAAGAATGTCCTGGCCCAACTCATACTCCACATTAGACAGCTGCTGATAAAAACTTTGCACTCATTCAATGGTTCTCCAAACCAATGCTGATGTACTATCAACTATATCAGACAAGATAATTCCCAGACCCAGACCAGAGCATAAAAGCTTTTATAATTCCTGACTGTTCCGTGGAGACCTTTGAACTCAGTGGAATGTGATCAGGTTAATCAATCAACTTCATCAAGGCAACCTTGCAAATATTGTGCTACAAAATGATATTAGACGTAACCAAGATGAAACTTCCCATGGCAGTAATACAGCTAAATGCTTGCTTTCATTTGCAGAGTGGATATATATCCAAGGAGTTAATCAGCAATGGGAATTCATGTCTTGAGCTTTTAGAATACAATACATTATAACAAATGTCAGCAAGTACACTAAAACAAGCCCCATTGTTTCAGACTCAGCTTTATGAAATCAGAATAAGAAAAAAGTGAGTTTGGTTAAATATATGAAAACTCCACTAAAATCATTTTCCTGTGAAGATTCTCAATCATCCAGGT
Source organism: Protobothrops mucrosquamatus (assembly GCF_001527695.2). Classification (NCBI taxonomy): domain Eukaryota; kingdom Metazoa; phylum Chordata; class Lepidosauria; order Squamata; family Viperidae; genus Protobothrops; species Protobothrops mucrosquamatus. Next base: position 288,994 of record NW_015386854.1, on the reverse strand, counting down.
CATGTTGTCCCCAAAATGTTTTTTTCAAAAGGACTTCTTTGATGTTTTTATTTGAAAACATTTCACTTCTTATCCAAGAAACCTCTTCAGTTCCAACATTCTTCAATTCAAAAAATTCCATTTCATTCTACTGACCATTATTATTTTGAACAGCATCATCACCACCATCATCATCAATGCAATGATTCATATGGGAAGAGTCACACAAGTTTACATGGCATTCAAATACCTTTCCAAAACAACACATTGATAACTGATCAGTTTGAGATTATATAGACCAGGGTTCTTCAAACTTGGCCCTTTTATGACTTGTGGAGTTCAACTCCCAGAATTCCTCAGCCAGGCATGCTGGCTGAGGAATTCTCGGAGTTGAACTCCACAAGTTTGAAGAACCCTGATATAGACAAACCCAGAAAGATAGAAAGAGACAGTGAGGTACATTGTTTGTGTGTTTGTGTACATAGAGACAGAAGGAGATAAACACATGCATATGCGTACACTTATATATGTGTTCATGTGTGCGGATGCATTTTACAAGGATTTGTAGCCCATTAATTTTTGGATGGCTTCCTTCACTTCTCTGTTTTTCAGGCTGTAGATAAGAGGGTTGAGCATGGGTGTTGAAATCTTGTATTGAATAGAGAAGAGTTCGTCAACAATAATTGAGGAAGCTGAGCTAGGTCTCATATTTCTAAAGCAGGCAGTGCCATAATACAAAACCACAACAATAATGTGAGAACTGCAGGTAGAAAAAGTTTTCCTTTTTGCTTCTGCAGAGTTCAACTTCAGGATAGTTGAAATGATATGAATGTAGGAGACAAGAATGATGATCAATGAACAACCAGAAACAGCACCACCAGAGATCAGAAATGCCATCCAATTGGAGGATGTTTCTGTGCAGGATAATGCAAGTACAGATGGAAATTCACAGCTGAAATCTGTGATAAAATTTGGTCCACAGAAATCTAGTTTCAAAGCAGGTAATATATTTATCATGGCACATAAGAAACCAACTGCCCATGCTCCACCCACCAGCCACCTACAACATGCTTTGTTCACAATTTGAACATAATGGAGGGGCCTGCAAATAGCAGCATATCGGTCATAGGCCATTGCTGCAAGGATGTAATCTTCAGTACTTCCTGTGACAAAGACAAAAAACATCTGAATAAAGCATCCAGAGTAAGAAATAGTCTGTCTTGCCCAGAAAATCACCAGCAGTTTTGGGGTAGTGATGGAAGAAAAGCAAATATCAATAAAAGCAAGATGTGTTAGAAAAAAATACATGGGGCTTGAGAGATGACTGGTAACTACCAGAATTATGATATTTCCCAGTAAGGTTAGGGCATACATAAGGAAAAATACCATGAAGAGAAAAGTATTGATTGTCATGCTGTATGAAAATCCCAGAAGGGCAAATGCTGTTACGGTGGTGTTCTGATTTTCCATTTTTATTTTCAGACGATGTAAAAACCTCAAGTAAAGAAGAGAACACCAACATTCATTGATACAATTTAGGATGGAATGCCATGTATTGCTAGAAGTATGAATGAAGTGGCAAGGAAAATGAACCAGGAATGGAGAATATTCTTTATTACATTATGTATATTAAAACAAATACATTCTTCATTTTCCAACATGCAACTCAACATGCAAACAATTTATAATCTTTTGAAATAAGCTTTTTTGTTGAATTTCTAGAACTTTTAAAATGTGCATATAAATCTCTCCAGGACTTTAGAGTTGATATAAAAATGTATTTTAAATCATTGTGCAGTGGCACTGTGCACCTTATGTCCTTAATGCAGTTAGACAAATTTCCTTTTCATTCTCTACTGCAAATCAGTGAAAATTACAATGTAGAATTCAATAATTTTGCCAAATCTCTTTTACAAATTTCTGGGAAGATTCTGAGGACTGCAAACTGGGTGATTTGAAGGTCATATGTGGTCAGAGGATATTGAAGACCCCTCCCTTTTGTTCATTAAAAGTAAGAAACAGAGCAATTCAACCTTCCCTCCCTCCCTTTCTTCCTTCTCCAGATAAAACCTAGGATTTCCTATAGGGAAAATATAAATCTGGGTGGTGGAAGGAATGGTAGATTTTACAAGAAAAAAGAGGTTGAGTGAAGAAAATTAGTATGTCTGTCTCTGCATTTCTTTTAACATTTTCCCCATCAGTATTCTCCAGACATAGCTCCCATCAATTCCACTATGCTGCCTGAGAAGTTACAACACAACATATCTAGTGAACATTAAATTGAGGAAAGTAGGACTTGGTAGCATATTTGAAGAATTTCAATTCTGATATCCAATGCTCTAATATTTGAAAGTTTAATTTAGAAGAGATTGAACAGAAAGCTTTTGATATTCATATGTATTAAGTAAACTGTTCCTTTTCCTCAGTGATGTAGGAATATTTAACTTTCAAAAAAGTTGCATAGAACCTTCAATCACTTGAAGATAATGGGAAATAACTACTGCACTTACTTGAATGAAAGATTTGCCAAGGATTTTCTTTTCCTCTTGTTTTCAATTTCAATAGTTTCACACCCCAGTGGAAAATGTGATGTTTTTTAAAATCAAAGCAGGTTTGATCTCAGGATATCAGAAAATTTCTGAAACAGGGTGATGCTGGGAATAATGCAATCAGACAATGTTCTTCTGTTCCAGGGACAGAAAATTCCTGCTTGAAAAATGAATCAATCCTTTGCCCTACTTTAATAAAATACGTCTTTTAATCCAATATTTTTTTTAAAAAAAATCACCAAACATCAAAGATGGAAAATCAATTTCCCAAATACATTTTGAGCGCTCAAGTTTAGACTATTTGATTAGAATACTTCACTCCTGTATTCACTAAGAATAATGTTTACATTTCTAATTTTCCATGTGTATGTCTTGCAGTATGGGAAGAGGAGAAAGGGGAATAAGTAAAAATAATGTGACTCATTTTCTTCATTAACTTACGCCTTTGCTGCTACAAATTTTAAAAAGAATTTAGACTGAAATCTATCTGCTGTTTGGTATAGATTCATATTTGTTAAGTGGCTGTATTGATTTTTGTTCCTGAGAACTTGAAGACACAAGTCTTATATGCTCATTCACTGTATGTTTGGTATCTGTGATATCTAATTGCTTCCTTTGGGGCAAAATCTATTGAGGAGATACAAAATGCATTTTAAAAATCACATTTAAATTTATTTTCTTTTATTCTCATGCTTTCAAATATCTAAACAGGGAGGATAAAAGCTAAGAATTTGCTTATAGTTTTGAGCTTTCTGATTTCCCAATGGAAGTTAAAATATTTACACTATTGTGGGAATGACTGGTTAAGCACTAGTGATAAGCCTTCCTTGCCAATTCCTTCTTTATTTTATTGTTCATTTATAATGTTTTCTCAGTTGGTTTACTTGGAAGTTCAAGCCAAAGTATTGGTGGGGGTGTCCCCTCATTTTTATCAAGTACCATAGGAATGGGTTAAGATGAAATCAATTTGCTCCCTTGAGTGCAATTTGATTGATTGTAATTATTTGAAATAAGAATTCAACATTTTATTGATTACAGATAGATGAGATCTGAATGGCATCATTAAGTCTATAGTCAATCTTTTGCAGAGTTCATATGATTAGGAAGTTGTACTGTATCCCGACCTTCACCTTCATATAGATATAAATTATTGACTTAGAAGTCAGTCTTTATTTCACAAAAATCTATTTGTTCTACACTGTGGAATTTCAAAAGTGATTGTTATTTCTGGACCAAATAGGCCAAATATTAAAGGGCTGAGTTAACAGAAATTTCAAGAAACATTTGAAATAATAGAAAATACTTGTAGCCTGGGTTTTAGATTTTGACAGTGATTTGCTCGCCAAGCTTGTTTCAGTTTAGTTTCTGAATGTTTCATTACCCGACCTGGTAACATCATCAGCAGGATTTTCTTATCCTATTCCTCTTTAGCTTATATATGACTTGTGTGCCAGTATAGTCAGTTATTCATTGGGAGCTATATTTAAATTCTGATCAGTTGTTTGTGCTGTTTGAAATTGTTCAAGCAAGATCTGACTGCTGGCCCAGCGACGGATTCTATTGCAAATCAGGGCTGTTTACAAAGGAGGCAGAGGAGGAGAGGCCCAGAGGAAGGGAGAGAGGCTTTTGGAGGATTTGGAGGTGGTGGCAGCGTGTTCCAGGGGCAAAAAGGAGCGAGGCCTCTTCAAGGAAAAGGTGGAAGAGTCAGGATCAGAAAAAGAAAAGGAGGCGAGGTTGTCGTGCAGGAATGCAAGCTAATTTGAGGGGTAATCCACATGGAGCTCCATTTCCATCTGTCCTGTTTGCCATTGTTTGCTTCCTAGAGACTAAAATGGATGTTCTGAAACTTGAGCAGGCCACAAACAAGGAGTGTATACTGGAGGTGGTGACCCTTTGAGAGCTGTATGAAACAAAATTTCATTTTGATGTATGCCGATTGGTGTACATTCAAAGTGACAATATATTATTATTATTATTATTATTATTATTATTATTATTATTATTATTATTATTATTATTATTATTATTATTATTATTATTTTGTTCTCTTGTTGATTGGTCATTAGAATGGTCTGGTTTCTAATGTATTCATATACTGGATCTAGATCAATATGCTTGTTAATTGCTCCTTTGGTAGAATACTAAGCCTCAATAAATTCACATGTGTGGTGGCTGTTGGCATGCCCAATATTTTTTGTTCTTTCCCAGTCGAACAGGTGTTGTTCATTGACAATGTTTTGGTTTGAGATCAGGGATTTTTGTTCATGCCATTTAACATCTAGTTGATGTTCATGAACCCTTTTTCAATTGCCATCCTGTTTGTAACATAGAACTGGTTACAATTATTGCAATTGATTTTGTATGCTAGTGTTGCCTTCCTTCTATATTTGATTATTTGAAGGGGGGAGACAACATGGATATCACATATGTATCAAAAAATGACAGGATGTCATATCCAATATTTTCTCCTGAAGGACGTAGCCTGGAAAATCAAGGGTCTCCAGAAGCAATACTTCAAGGCAAGATAAATACTTTCCAAGAATAAATATATGGAATGTTAGGACAAATACAAATGACAATAGACTCAAACCACAAGGAAATCCGAAACAACTTTGATGATTTAAATAAGCATATTTCCAATCTAAATTTACAATTAAAAATACCCAGGAAATAACATCAAAGGAACAAATAAATCAGACAGCATACAAATTAGAAGAGTATGATCAAACTGATGAAACAACAAAGAAAAAGAATTACAATTTGACACAAACAGGGATCCTTAGATTTCATCAGGCTCTCAAAGGGGCTCAAGCACAAAAAGGTTAAGAACCCCTGCTTTACAGGGGAAACAATGTTACCTTATTTTAATGTGAGATCGATCAACTCCATGATAGATCATGACAAAGAAAACAAATGTTTAGATAAATAAATGTTTCATCAAAATAAATATTCACTTTTCATCATTTTATGTATGTGTATGTGCATGTGCACATATATTTTTGCATGAAGAATTATATACAGCATCTCTATCTATCTATCTATCTATCTATCTATCTATCTATCTATCTATCTATCTATCTATCTATCTATCTATCTAAATTCTTCATGCGAAAATACTTACGCAAATGGAGAAAATTTCATTCCATTAGCAATTCTCATCATTGTCATAATCAATATCATAAATCAATATCAATATGACCAATATCATAAATGATGGTAACACACATTCACTTATTATTTTAGGTTGTCATACAATCACAAATTCTGAGAATCTTGAATGAGACTCATCAGTAGAATCTCTTTGGACAATACTTCCAAAAATATCAGGCTTCAAACGACATTATCCAAATGATGATTGATCACAAAAAGAAGTCTACTAAACTAATCCACTTATTTTATTTGTTAATATATATATAACCAACAACAAACTTTGTAATACCTTTCCAAAACAACCAGTTCATTCCTCAGCTCACTGTCTGCATAGTATTCAATCTGCTTTACACCAAGCCATACTAGACAGTACAAAAAATCAAGGGTTTGTAGCCCATTAGCTTTTTGATGGCTTCCATCACTTCCTTGTTTTTTAGGCTATAGATAAGGGGGTTCAGCATGGATGTGGAAATACTATACTGAATGGAGAAGAGTTCATCCATAATAATTGAAGAGGCTGAACTGGGCCTCAAAAAGCTAAAGCATCCAGTGCAATAATACAAAGTCACAACAATAAGGTGAGCAGCACAAGTAGAGAAAGTTTTCCTTTTTGCTTCTGCAGAGTTCAACTTCAGGATAGTGGAGATGATATGAATGTAGGAAAACAGAATTACAGTGAATGAAGATATGACAACTGCACTACCAGTGATGAGGAACAGTGTCAAGATGGAGAATGTGTGTGTACAAGATAAGGCAAGTAGAGATGGAAATTCACAACTGAAATGCCTGATAAGATTTGATCTGCAGAAACCCAGCTTCAAAGCAGGTAATATATTTGTCATGGCAAAGAAGAAACCAACTGCCCAGGCACTACCCACCAACCATCTACAACATGCTTTGTTCATGATTTGTACATAATGGAGAGGTTTGCAAATGGCAGCATATCGGTCATAAGCCATTGCTGCAAGAATGCATGTTTCATTAGTTGCTGTTAAAAGAATAAAGAACATTTGGGCAAAGCAAGCAACATATGAAATAGTCTTCTTTTCAATACAAATTTCTAACAGCTTAGGCATGGTGACAGAAGAAAAACAAATATCAAGAAAAGCCAGATGAGCTAAAAAAAAAGTACATGGGACTTGAGAGATATCTTGTAACAACCATAATCACTATATTTTCCAGAAAAGTTAAGGCATAAATGAAGAGAAATATAAAGAAGAGGAAGAGATTCACTGGCAAATTATTGAAGAATCCTGAAAGGACAAAGAAGGTTTTTGTTGTAGTTCGATTTTCTGTTTCCATTTTCATATGTTGTAGAAACTTCCAGAAAGAGAAAATGAACTGTCAATGGCACAGTTTAGGGAATATGGTACACAACTAAGGGCGGGGATTGATTAGCAGAGAAAAAAATGGAATTGAGAAAACTGTCATTCTCACTTATAAGGCAACCATTGTTCTATACTTCCAAAACAGTAAATGGAGGAAGGAGGGTCTGAAATTGCTTTCAAAATGTCCAGGGCTTTAGATCTGAGCTCAATATAGATGGACTGATGGGCTGATCATCATGTTGACTCTTATCTTATCACAGATTCTTCATTGTGATTTGACCACATTTTCTCCATGATGAAATTAACAACCATATTCTGTCCAAAATGATCTGTCTCCAACTTGATCCTTCAGCTGTAAATATTCAATACAAATAAATAAAATCAGGAAACAATTTCACTATCCCAGGAAACAAATAGCTATTTAAAACCCAAGCAGAGGTTATCTGTGTTTGTTCTGAAGCAGCTTTTTGCACTAGAATCTGAAGGCTTCTTCCCCCCCTTTGGGTACATATTAAGAAAAGAAAAGTGTGCAGAGATTCACATAACAATGAAATACTTTAGATAAAGAAAAATAAACTTTTCTTGGCCAATGTACTATAAAATTTCCCCCAGCTTGCACAGCCTCTAACACATACTGCACCTACACAGAATCCTCTTCTTTTATTGAGCTATTTCAATTAATCTGATTAACAGACTTTCTGAATAAAACTTATACTGAAGTTTTGATGAACCAGATTAGAATTGGTGATTCTAATCAGTTGGTGATTCTAAGCAGTTTTGTACAACCTCGGCAAAGAGACAACATAAAGTAGCAGTAAAACAACTTTTTTAATATAACAAAATAATAATGAAAGAAAAAATATTTATTTATTTATTTATTTGAAGATATACTACACTGAGTCAGAATTCCATTATTTCAAGCTCCATATTTCTATCACAGTTGCATCAATCAAATCTCCTCAAAATATAGTTCTTACCATTTTCAGCTAACATATTCTCTGAAAATTAAAATATGGAAATCTGCTTTAAATTGCTGGTGTCACCTCTGTTTTAACTAAAAGTTTGAAAGGAGAAACGTGGAATTTTCTATAGTAGAGCTTAAAAAATTGTAGGAAAAATGTCACATTTCCCTAATGTTATAGAAATATTTATTTTGCATGAGAATGATATAGAAAATTAAATGCTTTTACAAGAAGGCTGCTGGATTTACTTCTATGGAAATTTTGTAGAGGAAATTTTGCATTTTGTTATATTTGTTTGGGCTTCATCTCTCATTTAATTTCAACTTCCTTCCCTTCAAAAGGAAAACTGACATTTGTTTCAGATTATAGAAAGTTTGATATTAGTAGATGCCTATGTTACTGGAACATGGTGATCCAATAATGCTATACCAAGAAAAAAGAAAAATAGAAATGACATAAAATAGAATTAACAGAGGGACATGAATCCTTCAGAGTGTCAAATTCTTGTCTGAAAAAGCAGCAATTCCCCCCCATCAGGGAAGGAAGGAAGGAAGGAAGGAAGGAAGGAAGGAAGGAAGGAAGGAAGGAAGGAAGGAAGGAAGGAAGGAAGGAAGGAAGGAAGGAAATTTAGTTTAGCTTAAAATTTAAGGACATAGATTTTTAAGGATATTTATAGTGCTACTCTCCAAGAATACAAAATATAGTATTACATTATTTAATTTAAAACATATTTTACTACTGAATTATTCATAATTAGCCCACAATGTTTTATTAGGAGTAATAATGAAGAATTGGGAGGTGGTTAAAAACAATTTAAGAAGTTTGCTTTTCTTAAAAACCTTACTAATTCACTTCTTGCTTCTAGAATGAAATTTACCTGATGCTCTTTGTTGATTTCTTTAGGCTGAGAAATGCTATATTTGTTATTGGCTGCTAAAAACTTATAAATGTTCATTTGCCACATTCACATGAATTTGGTATTAGCCATAGTCAATTGTTTCTCTTGGGGCAAGCATACAGACCTCCATAGTAATTAGAAATATTGTACCTGAAAAAATCAGCTTGGAGTTTTGTTCCTTTCTGTGTTATGTCTCCCCACCCCTCCCCCCAAAAAAAGCTGTTATGAAGTTTTCAGTCTCACAGATTTCCTAATAGCTCTCATGAACCTCTGGAGTTCCCCATAAGAAAAGAGCATGGTCAAAATGAAGATTTCTTTATTGGTTGAAGCTCCATTAGAAGGTCTAGCTTTGCAATCTTCCATCTTGGGGGTGGAAGAAGAACTGAATCTTCTAGCTGCATAGTGACACAACAAAAAGGTTTTTTTCTTTTGAAAATGTTTTTGGAGGATTCTAGATGAGATGAAAATAAGTAGTGATGATAGTAATGACCATGCTGCTAATTGGAATGAAAGAGATAGGATTGTATTATGGGAGCCCAGAAATCCAGGGGAAGAATTTGAGACCTCCAACTCCTGTGCTTTGAGACAGTTTTGCTATGTGTTGCTATATAGTGCAAGTGACAGGATCAAGTGGGTATTAAAGGGCATCACATAGCAGAAATAGATTTTCTTGTCATTCAGCTACTTTATTTTATTCAATTTTGTATACACCACAAAACAATCCAATTGACTCTGTAAAACATTGTAATCCCCCTGCACTTCCAAGACATATATCATCTGACACGGATACATGAGAGTCAATATAGCAATAGAAGCCATACAATTATGCAATTTGAATAGACCATAGTTTAACTACCTGAACAAATTTTCCTAATGGTTCCAAATGAAAAAGACACTGGGAGTTATGGTTTAAATGCTTGTGAATACAGATTTTACACTGATGGGTAAATATTTATACATATAACTCAAGTTGTGGCTTTGAGTTGGAAAGGAACCCAGTTAGTGAGAAATAATGCTTATCCTCCTAGTGGTTAAAAATTACATGGGCTTTGTCAACCACTACTTAGATTTGTGACCAATCAGCCAACATATATATCAAATGTGAATTTGCAAGTCATCTGTTCCAAAATGATGTCCAAATGAACCAGACTGAGAGTTTATTGATAGATGCCTGTAAATACTTCAATGAGTTCTCTTGTACTTTTGACATAAATGGATGTAATAAATGATGGTTCCAGTTTCCTTCGTCTACTAGATAATGTTTATATCTCATAACATACTCAAAGTTTAGAGGGCCACAATATCTACTACATACTCCTTATTCATCAGTGACCAACATTCCCCCAAGCCACCTTAAGTGTAAAACCCACATGCCAAAGACAAAACAAAAATGACCCTAATTTAGCTATCATTTACAGAAAAAAAATGATGTGGAACAATAATGAGGTGGTAAATTTGACATGATGATAAAATCGAATAAAGTATAATAATAAAAATAGCAATAAATCAATGAATTCTAAAATATGAAAATGGTTCTTCAAATGAAAATAAATGGATTATTACTTAACATTGAAAATACCCCAATGTAGGCATCAAGGGAATTTCTCTGGGAAAATATCATAGAGACACTAAAAAGGCCCTCTATATTTTCATGAAACTCAGAATTCATAAAGGCATGAGATGGTGAATAAATTTAAATGCAATTTTCATTAGAGTTAAAGAACAAGCACAACAGCCTTAATAGAATATATATTGAGCTTTCCTGCATGATTTTGCATATATTTTTTTTACTGACTGAGATTTTCAAACTGTGCATTTCTTGGAGGCCACAAAGGTTGAAAGGTAGATTAAAAGCTCAGAATCTGCAGATACCTCTTTTATGGGATGGCACAGAACATCACAAATATTTGAATGGAGGAGAAAAGAAGGTGCTGGCCCAATTCACATTCCACATTACATAGTCCCTGATAAAAATGTTGCATTCATTCAATAGCTTCCCAAATCATTGCAGGTGATGTAAAATCAACTAGGGAAGAAGAAATAAGACTCAGACCCAGATAGAAGGGTGGAAAGATTCTATTCACTCCTAATTGTTCCTTATAGGCATCTAAGCTCAGTAGAATGCAGTCAGGTTAATCAAATAACTTTTTTAATGTAAATATGCTATGCAGTTAAAGACTGGTAAGCATACCCAAGATGAAGCTTCCACAGGAGCTTTGCAGCTGAATGCTTACTTTCATACATAGAAAGATAGAGATTCCATCATGCTCAGCTACTTAATTGGCAATAAGTTTGGATGTCTTGAGCTTCTAGAATACAGCATATAGTGACAATTGTAGCAGCTAGATTAACTAAAAAGGAAGTCCCATTGTTTCAGACTCAGTTTTATGAAATCAGTGAGACAAGAGGAAAAAAACAAGAAGTGAATTTAGTTAAATATATGAACAATCCATACAAATCTATTTCTCAAGGCAAAAACACCCATGGGGATTGTTGAGATTTATTTTAATTCTAGTAGCAATTATAATTCTGGAAATCACCATCATAATCACCATGTTTTATGGGGGTTGGAGAGTCATACAGTTTACACAGCATCCAAATATATTTCCAAAAAAATTGCATTGATCACTGATCAGTTTGAGATTAAATACAAAGAGAGAGGGGAAGGGGAGATAGAGACACAGAGACACAGAAAGACAGAAAGACAGAACAGAGAGAATGTGTTTGTATATACACACACAGAGGGAGATAAATACATAAATGTGACCACATATATAAACATATGTGTATGTGTGCATGCATTTTATAGTATAAGAAATCAATGATTTGTAGCCCAAATAAAGACAAAATATTTTGGCATATTTCTTGGTGTTTTGGGAGGAGTAAATTTTTATATATAAACCAGAGATTTGTGGAAGTTACATGCAAAATTCTTCATGCAAAATGTTCTACATAAATGGAGAAAGATTCGTTCCAATAGGGGTCACATCCTTATCATTATCACCACCACCACAACCATCATCATCATGATTATTGTGGAGGGTCACAAATAGTTCTTAAATTATCTATTGTCATCAGCTTTTATCTGAATGATGATTGATCATAATATACGGCTACACAAATGAAATCCAATTATTTTGATCCACCATGTCTGTTAATTTATATGGAACAAACTTACAAAAGCCTTGGAATATCTTTCCAATACAACATATTCATTTCTTAGATCATTGTCTTCATAATATTTAATTTGCCTTCTATCAAGGCATTCTGCACAGTACCAGAAATTAAACATGTCTAGCCCATTAGCTTTTTCATGGCTTCCTTCACTTCCCTGTTTTTCAGGCTATAGATAAGGGGGTTTAGCATGGGTGTGAATATACTATACTGAATGGAGAAAAGCCCATCCACAATAATTGAAGAGGCTGAACTGGGCCTCATATACCTAAAACATCCAGTGATATAATACAAAGCCACAACAATAAAGTGAGCACTACAGGTAGAGAAAGTTTTTCTTTTTGCTTCTAGGGATTTCAACTTCAAGATCGTGGAGATAATACGAATGTAGGAAAACAGAATCACAGTGAATGAAGATATAGCAATGATACCACTAGTTATGAGTAACAGTGTCAAATTGGAGACTGTATCTGTACAAGATAAGGCAAGCAGAGATGTAAATTCACAACTGAAATGTCTAATAAAGTATTTTTCACAGAAATCCAACTTCAAAGCAGGAAATGTATTCATTGAAGCATATGAAAAAGCCAATGCCAAGGCACCACCCACAAGCCATCTACAAAATGATTTGTTCATAATTTGTAGATAATGGAGTGGTTTGCAGATAGCAGCAAATCGGTCATAGGCCATTGCTGTAAGAATGCAAGTTTCACTGCTCCCCATTAGAAGAATAAAGAACATTTGGACAAAACAGGCAGAATATGAAATTGTCTGCCTTTTGTTAAAGATTTCTAAAAGCTTAGGCACAGTGACAGAAGACAAACAGATATCAAGAAAAGCCAGATGAGCCAGGAAAAAGTACATGGGGCTTGGGAGATGACTTGTAACAATCATTATCATTATATTTGCCAGTAACGTTAGCACATAAATAAAGAAGAATACAAAAAAGAGGAAGAGATTCACTGGTAAATTATTCGAGAATCCAGAAAGGACAAAGGAAGTGATCCTGGTACTTTGATTTTCTATTTCCATTTTCAGACAACATAGAAGTTCTAAGAAAAGGAGAAAAAAATCAACATGTGAATGAATTAGGATATAATGAATTGCCTAACTAAAGGTAGAGGTGGAATAGCAGAGGAAAAATTGAAGTAGACAAAATTGTGATTTCCACTTATATGTCAAAAACTATTTTATAATTTCAGCTCTATAAATGGGGGGTGTATGATTTATTTGAAAATTTTCTGTTTCTCAATTTGGGACTGCTTTTAAACTGTGCAAGACTTTGGATTTGAGTTCAGCATTGATGGATCGATGGATGGATTATGTGCCATCAAGTCATGTTGATTCTTACTGACCACATGGATTGTCCATGATGATCTGTTTCTAACTTGATCCTTCAGCTGTAAGTATTCAAAAGAAATAAATAAAATAAACAAAACTGCACTATCCCAGGAAATACACAAGCAGGACTATATGAGTGTTCTGAAGCACCTTTTTGCACTAAAATCTGAAGACCAGATCTAACTCTCTGGTATTTATTAAGAAAAAAAGTCTGCAGAAAAATTCACATAATAGTGAAATAGTTAAATACTGAAGATGAAGAAAAATAAGCTTTTTTTTGTCAATGTGCTATAAAAATTCCTCAGTCTCTAGCACAATATACCTATATAGAATTCTCTTCAAAGGATTCCACTCACCTGCTTCGCTTAATTTGACATTTACTTTTACAATTGAACAGGCTTAGGATAAAAATCAGTATTTTATTCTGCAGAATTTATGGGAGAAAAATATTATCTAGAATTAAATTCTATCATTGAACTGGTTTGGATGAATGTCAGAAATTATAGCTGATAAACCTTATGCAAACATTATCTTGAAGAACCTATAAATCTAAATGTTATTCATATTTGTATTTTCCTCAGACAAGGTAGGAATGTGCAATGGATTAAAGTTCATTACGTTTCTATGGAGTGGCATCTTAAACTGTGGAAGATGCCCAGATAGTGTTATTTGATGCTCCATATTTCCTACTTTATATGTCATTTTCATCAACCAATGTTCTCAAAATATACTTCCTATTTTCAGCTAACATATTCTTTGATAATTAAAATATAGAAACATGTTGAAAATTTGCTGTCATCAGCTCTCTTTTTCCTGAAGATGTCAGAAGAGAAATGTGGAACTTCTACTATATATTCTAAGAATTGTAGGAAAAATATCGCATTTCACTAATGCTATAGAACTATTTGTTCTATTATATTGCAAAAATAGCATAGAAGATTAAATGCTTTTCAATATCTAAGATTTAATGAAGGTTGCTGGATTTAGAAGGGATTATTTTTTTATTTGTTTCTCTTAATTTTAACTTTCCCTCAAAATGAAAGTTGACATGTTTTCAGATTGTAGGAAGCTTGGGGTCTGGAACTGCATATATTGTTGGAACTTACAAATCCAGGAAATAATGCTGTACAATAAAAAAACAGTACAACAAAAAAATGGACATGGATTATTCAGAGTGTCAGTTTCTTGCTTGAAAAGGGAGCATTTCCCCTGTATCAGGAAGGAAGGAAGGAAGGAAGGAAGGAAGGAAGGAAGGAAGGAAGGAAGGAAGGAAGGAAGGAAGGAAGGAAGGAAGGAAGGAAGGATAAAAATTCCAAAGGGCAAGTTATACAAAATGATGGCAAATCATACATACATACATACATACATGCATACATACATGCATGCATACATACATATCACAGTCCATCTTGAATACCTAACAGAAAAAATATGTTTAGTATTAATTAATTTAAAATATGTTTTACTATTGAATTATTCAATATTAGTCAACAAAATTTTATTAGAAGTAATATAGAAGAATGGGAAGTTGGAATTAAAAAAAACATTTAAAAGCTTGTTTCTTTTCTTAAGAAACTTACCAATTCCTTTCTTAGTTCTAGAAAATCAAATAAAAATAGTGTAGAATTTTACCTGATTCTCTTTGTTTGCCAAGACTGAAAAAAGCTGCATTTATTATTGACTGCTAAAAATATATAAATGTATATTCCCTATACTCTCATGAGCTGTCTTAGTGAACAGACTTTCATAATAATTAGCCAAATATCTTAATCCAATTAACTCTATAAAACATTGTAATCCCACCTCTCATCACTCTCTGCACAAATAACACCTGACATTAATACATGGAAGTCAAGACAGCTCAAGGAATCATGAATTTATGCAATTTGAAGAGTCCATGGCTCAATTACCTGACTAGGTTTTTCTAATTTTCCCCGAGAAGAAAGTCAATTGGAGTTATGGATTAAATGCTTATGGAATTCAGATTTCACACTGGTGGTAAAGATTTATACTTATAATTACCCAGGTTACCAGAATGGGAGAACTCACTCAACCAACTTGTTACAGTTAACTTGCAAGGCCAACTTGCCATGGGACAACTGGCAAGTGGACAATTCAACAACTCAATTTAATTATATAAAATAATTTAAAAAAATATTTTAATTTTTTTAATTCACATTTCATTTTGTCCCTCCTTTTGCAACATTTATTTATTGATTCTATTGTACCATTTCTTTGCTATTAATGTAATTTTTGTCGCATGGATAGTTGTCCCATGGTGAGTTGGCTGTGACAAGTTAACCATGGCATGTTAGCTGTGGCAAGTTGTCCTAGACACCCCAGTTGTTGCCTTAAGTTTTAAAGGAACCCAGTTAGTGAGAGTTAATGCTGAGATTCATGGTAGTTAACATTACTTGAACCTTGCCGAGCTCTACGTAGATTTATGACCAATCAGCTCCCAAATGTTTTAAATGTGAATTTGTAGGTCAGCTCAAGGAAGTCTATTGCAAAATGAAATCCAAATAAGCCAGGTTGAGAGTTGAGAAATATCCTAGTAAATACTGCAATAAGATTTTATTTTGTACCTGTAATGAATTTGGATATAATAGAGGATGGTTCCAGTTTCCATCCTCTAATGAATACTATGTATATTTCATAGTGTCCTCAAAATTTAGTGCACAACAGCATCCATTACATATACCTCACTTACCAGTGACCAACTTTAGGCCCATGGCACCATGAGTGTAACTCTTGGTTACCAAAGAGAAAACAAAAGTGATCATAATTTATCTGTCATTTCTATGAATGATTGGAAAACTGATTGTTGAAGTGACTGAGACTTATGATACACCAACCAATTTGTCCAAATCTTTAGCTTCCCAAAGACTATGACAAATGTCCCCAGATTCTGGCTTATATTTTGATAACGTCAGCAGCTGCTGACAAAAGCTTAGTTTTTAATTAAGTTTTTAGTCTCAGAGATCAATGTTTATAGTAGTTTTTCTTTTATGAATATACCCCAGGACTCACATTTTTAAAATAATTTTAAAGTGTATTTTAAATATTCATTAAATTTATACTTATATACTATTCTATTAGAATATTACAATTTCCTTATTTAGGAGAGTATTTTCTAGCCAGAATTTACCTATGTATCCTTGATTCCCAGTGATAATACAAAGTACATGCCATACATAAGAACGAACAAAACTTCTACCATTGAACTGGTTTGGAATAAAAAGCAATGTTTTATTCTGCAGAATTTATCTCTGATAAACATTGTCCAGAACCAAACTCTACCATTAAACTGGTTTGGGATGAAAATCAGAAATTATAGCAGATAAACATGCAAATATTAGGCATTATGTTGAATAATTTATAAGAAATAAATATTATCTATATTTGTACTTTCCTGAGACATGGCAAGAAAATTATCAATGTATAGTGCATTAAAGTTCATAAAAGTTCCAAGCAATGGTACTTTAAACTTTTGAAAGATGTCTTAATACTAATTCAGAATACTATTATCTCAAGCTCCCTATGTCCTATTTCCCATTTCATTTTCATCAATCAATGTCTTCAAATTATGCTCCCTACCATTTTCAGCTAAAATATTACCTGAGAATCAAAATATAGAAATCTGTTAGAAAATTGCTGGCATCACTTCTCTTTTATCTAAAGATGTCAGAGGAACTTTTACTGTGTATATTAAGAATGATAGGGGGAAAATCACTTTCCCTCATGTTATACAAATATCTATATTAAACAAGAGTAGTATAGAAAAATAAATGTATTTTGGTGTTTAAGGTTTAGGAAAAGTACTGCTAAATCTGCTTCTATGGAAAATTTACAGAGAGCTTTTTTATCTTTGAAACATGTTTATTTCCCTTGGGGGTGGAAAGATTAAATCTTGCAGATGCATGGTTACAATACTGAAAGTTCTTTTTTCCCTTTTGGCATTTTTTTGAGGAAATACTAGCTGAGATGAAAAACAGTTGTGATAACAGTAATTTACTGATATTTGGCATGCAAGAGACATAATCATATTATGGGAATCCAGAATTCCTGGGGAGAAATTTGAGACCTGCAACTAGTTACATAATGTTCTGAGCTGGTTTTGCTACATACTTCTATATGGTGGGATTAGCAGGCTCAAGAAGATACTAAAGACAGCATGTAGCACAATTCTTTCTTTCTTTCTTTCTTTCTTTCTTTCTTTCTTTCTTTCTTTCTTTCTTTCTTTCTTTCTTTCTTTCTTTCCACTCCTCTCAATACAATTCACTCTTGAAAACACTGTAATAAATATGTGGGTATCAAGACAGCCAAATAAATCTACAGTATGGGAAAGTTTCGGGATTTAAAGTAAATAATAATAAGACTAAAA
>NW_015386854.1:261380-263610 GCF_001527695.2 Protobothrops mucrosquamatus | reverse complement strand
CCTCTTTCCCCATTAGATGCACCGGGACCACCAGCAAATGACTACATGGCAGAGTTACAGGCGATCCATCGATTGGTGCAGCGACAGTTGGAGAAGGCCAAGGCTGACTACAAAAGGTTTGCTGATCGGTCGAGGCGGGATACGCCTCTACTATCGGTGGGAGACCGGGTATGGCTGTCCACCAGGAACCTACCGTCCAACCGGCCAGTCAAGAAATTAGACCACCGATATGTAGGACCGTTCCCCATCTAGGCTGTCATCAATCCGGTCGCCTATCGCTTAACTTTGCCACGTTCCATGCGGGTACATCCGGTCTTTCACCGCTCTCTGTTGGTGCCTGAGCAACCGGCGTGTCCACTCCGCCGAGCCGAACCTCCCCCACCAGAACAACGTGATGGAGACAGTGCTCCTGAGTACGAGGTTGCCAGCATTCAGGACTCCCGTTGGGTGAAAGGTCGCTTCCAGTATCTGATTGAATGGAAAGGTTACGGACCGGAGGAGTTCACCTGGGAAAATGCGGCCACCGTTCATGCTCCTGCTTTGGTGACTGCCTTTCATGATCAATTCCCATCCCGACCGCATCCGGATCGGCAGACCCAGGAGAAGGGCCCTGCGGTGCGGGATAGTGTTGTGATTCCGTGCCAGCCTGTGTTCCCAACAGCTGAGTCTGAGGAATCTGAGGAGGAGGTGTTCCTGTGGACTATTTCCTTCCTTTGGACTTGAGGTTTGCTGTTTGTGTTTTGGACTTATTGACAGGATTGTCACCCAAATAAAAGGGATTTTGTTTTGTTTTAACGTTTCCAGCCTATTGTATCAGCAGGGATTGGTTCTTGTGCCTTTAACAAGGACGGCAATAGGCTGGGATAGAACAGTATGTATGTATGTGTATGTATGTATGTATGTATCTATGTATGTATGTATCTATGTATGTATGTATGTATATATATATATATATATGTAGGTCTTTAGTTATTCGGGTTTTCTCCCGCGTAGAATTAAAAGTACCTTGGCGACGTTTCGACGAAGTCACATTCGTCATCTTCAGGCTGGTGTCTTCAGCTTCGTGCTTCTAAGAGTGGTGTGTGATCGCAGCTGTTTCTTCCTTTTAACTGCCAGTGGGGTTGGAGCTGATTNTTTCCAAGCTTGCAGTGCGTGGACCACACCTGCCACATCTGTGCCGGTCAGGTAGAGGGGCCCATGGGGGTCTCCTTACCCTCTGAATTGGCGGATTATGCTGATGTGTTCAGCGAGTCGGAGGCGGATCAATTGCCCCCGCACAGGCCCTATGACTGCCCCATTGACTTAGTCCCTGATGCGCCTCTCCCAGGGGGGCATTTGTATTCCATGTCGGACCCCGAGTTGGCCGCTTTGCGGGACTTTTTGGACAAGAATTTGGCTCGGGGTTTTATTCGGCCCTCGTCCTCACCGATGTCCGCACCCGTACTCTTTGTCAAGAAAAAGTCCGGTGAATTGCGGCTGTGCTGTGATTATCGGAAATTAAATGCCATCACGGTGCGCAACCGATACCCGCTGCCCCTCATCCCCGAACTCTTGGACCGGCTCCGTGAGGCAAAGCTCTTCACAAAACTGGACTTGCGTGGAGCTTATAACCTTGTCAGCGTTCGGTCGGGTGATGAGTGGAAGACGGCGTTTGGTACTCGGTACGGGCACTTTGAGTATAAGGTGATGCCATTTGGCCTGACTAACGCCCCTGCCGTGTTCCAGCACTTTATGAACGATATTTTCCGGGACTTGTTAGATCAGTTTGTTGTGATATACCTGGACGACATCCTGATCTATTCCCCATCACGAGAGGTGCATCATCAGCATCTTCGTCAGGTCCTGCAGCGGCTCCGAGAACATCGGCTGTATGCTAAATTAGAGAAGTGTCAGTTCTACAAGATGACTATAGAGTTCTTGGGTCACTGTATTTCTCCTGAGGGCATCGCCATGGAGCCGAGTAAAGTTGAGTCTTTGCAGAGTTGGCAACCCCCACGTCGTGTGAAGGATGTCCAGCGACTTCTTGGGTTTGCCAACTATTATCGGACTTTCATCCCCGGGTTTGCTACCATGACAGCCCCCCTTACTCGGCTCCTGCAGAAAAAGACTCGGTTCCAGTGGGACGCTCCAGAACAACGGGCTTTCCAGGCTTTGAAGGAAGCCTTCATGAAGGAGCCCATCCTGAAGCATCCTGACCCGCAACGGCCATTTGTCGTGGAGGCGGATGCCT
>NW_015386854.1:230486-257892 GCF_001527695.2 Protobothrops mucrosquamatus | reverse complement strand
TTGTAGGGGGCCAGTAGTCTAGCCGTTGCCTCCGAAACATTACTTATGTATGGTAGGGAAATACGTATCCTGCGTGTTGAGGGTTCTTCTCTTTGGTGACTACCACGGGGTTTTGGTGTAGTGCTGTGTCGTTTTATAAACCTCATAGGATACCCGTTCTGCTGGCAAATCCTGAGGAGGTATCTCTTTTCTTCCATTTTCTTCCATATATATATATGTAGGTCTTTGGTTATTCGGGTTTTTTCCCGCGTAAAATTGGAAGTGTCTTGGCGACGTTTCGACGAAGTCACATTCGTCATCTTCAGGCTGGTGTTTTCAGCTTCGTGCTTCTAGGAGTAATGTGTGATTGCAGCTGTTTCTTCCTTTTAACTGCCAGTGGGGTTTGAACTGATTGGGTGGGAGCTTGGCTGTGTTCTGATTGGGTGGAGGTGTGTTCTGATTGGTTAAGGAGCTTGGCTGTGTTCTGATTGGATGGGTGGTTGGCTGATCTCTGATTGGATGGGGGAGTGTTCTGTTTGGGTGGGGGCTTTGTTGTGCTCAGGTTAGTCTGAGTTGCAGGGGGATTTGAGATGGTGAACTTCATTGCTGTTGTTTGTCTTCGTGTTCGTGGTTGTGCCATATCTTTATGGTGGGTGTCAGTTTGCTTCATGTATGGATTGGAGGGGTTTATAGTGGCTAATGATGCAGCTGTGGACTGGCTTCTAGTTTCTGGTTGTGCCTCATCATCTGTGTGGGTTTGGGTTTGCTTTTTGCGTGGATGTGTGGTGGTGACATCCTGTGTGGTTTTTGTGAGTGTGGGTCACAGCCAACCTCCCATGCAATCAGAGCACAGCCAAGCTCCTTAACCAATCAGAAGACACCTCCACCCAATCAGAACACAGCCAAGCTCCCACCCAATCAGTTCAAACCCCACTGGCAGTTAAAAGGAAGAAACAGCTGCGATCACACATTACTCCTAGAAGCACAAAACTGAAAACACCAGCCTGAAGATGACGAATGAGACTTCGTCAAAACGTCGCCAAGACACTTCCAATTTTATGCGGGAAAAAACCCAAATAATCAAAGACCTACATACAAACACCCGCGAAAACCTCATATATATATATATATATGAGGTTTATATATATATGTTTTTGTAGATTTTCACGGGTACAGGTAGGCAGGTCTTGGCATATTTGGGTCTTTTCCCATGTAAGATTGAGAGTATCTTGCCAATGTTTCGACGAGGTCCCACTCGTCATCTTCAGGCTGGAGTCTTCGGCTTTGTGCTTGTGCAAGCAAAGTGTGATCAAAGCTGCCATCTCTCTATAAATATTGATGGGTGTGTGTGGAGTGCTGGCTTAGTTGCTGTAGGTGGGTTGGTTGGCTGTGTTGGAGTTATTGTTTGCGGATTGTTCGGCTGTTTCATAACATCCTGAGTAGTTGAGGTGCTCGCTGTGTGCCCATTAGTCTTTTGTGTTATAATGACCTGGGTAATGGGCTGTGAAATTACATCCTGAGATCTAGTGTAGTGATATCCTGAGTTTTGTGTTGCAATATCCTGGGTGGTTGGCTGTGTTATAACATCCTGAGCTTTAGCATTATATACACACACACACACATACACACATACATACATACATATACATATATGTGTATATGTGTGTGTGTGCTGCCTCCTAGAAGAATAGGGAAAACACATACTGTATGTATATGTATGTATATATGTATGTATGTATGTATGTATGTATATATGTATATATGTATATGTATGTATGTATATTATGTATGCTGCATCTGTATGTATGCATAATATTCAATTTGCTTTATTATGAAGCTATTTTATATAGTGGGAGAAATCAAGGGTATGTAGCCCATTACACACACACACATACATACATACATACATACATATACATACACATATGTGTGTTTTCCCTATTCTTTTAGGAGGCAGTGCTCATCTCTCTATATATGTACAGTATGTAGGTATATGTATCTCTATCTCTATCTCTATTCGATGTCTATCTGTCTGTCTGTCTGTCTGTCTGTCTGTCTGTCTGTCTGTCTATCTGTCTGTCTGTCTGTCTGTCTGTCTATCTATCTATCTATCTATCTATCTATCTATCTATCTATCTATCTATCTATCTATCTATCTATCTATCTATCTATCTATCTATCTATCTATCTATCTATCTATCTATCTATCTACCATAATGATCACAAAGTATAGTGAGTTATAGCAACCATTATATACAGCATGGGATATGTGTGCATATTTTGAGTCTCATTTTGCAGTGTGTCATACAGGCTATGACGATACATTTAAGGAAATTGTCAATGAATACAATGAAATTCCATTTCTTGCTCCAGTAAGTTATGAGTATCAGCAATACATTTTGTTCTCACAAAGATAGAAGACTAATTTAGATACTTTTTAAAATAAAGCGCAGCCAGAAGATGGCAGGAAAAAAAAGCTCCTTTAGTACTTCTTGATATCTCTTATTTAAGCAGTGTGCTATAACTTCTGAGGGCTTTATTGCAGCTCAGTCACCCAAATTGTGGAGTTGTCCAGGAATCCATCTGGTAACCTAAAGACCAACAGAGTCGGATGAATAGCAATTAGCCTGGATTCAATGGACTCCTCAGTGGTCTATGAATATATTTCTATGAACGAGGTTCTATGAATTTGGATCAGAAAAACAACAATAACAACTTTCCTTTCACATATGTTCACTCAGTGTGTGGTCCTCAATGGAACCGCATCTACATGGAGGGAAGTGTGTAGTGGGGTGCCCCAGGGCTCTGTTCTGGGCCCAGTGCTCTTCAACATCTTTATCAACGATCTGGACGAGGGGATAGATGGGGAACTCATCAAATTTTCAGACGACGAGGGCAGGAATAGCCAACACTCCAGAAGACAGGCTTAGGATACAGGAGGATCTGGACAGACTTGAACACTGGGCGCTATCTAACAAAATGAAATTCAATGGTGAAAAAAGTAAGGTTCTACATTTAGGCAACAAAAACCAAATGTACAGGTATAGTATAGGGGGTACCTTGCTCAATAGTAGTAACTGTGAGAGGAATCTTGGAGTCCTAGTGGACAATCATTTAAATATGAGCCAGCAGTGTGCTTTAGCTGCCAAAAAAGCCAACAAAGTGCTAGGCTGCATTAACAGAGGGATAGAATCAAGATCACGTGAAGTATTAATACCACTTTACAATGCCTTGGTAAGGCCACACTTGGAATACTGCATCCAGTTTTTGTCACCACCATGTAAAAAAGATGTTGAGACTCTAGAAAGAGTACAGAGAAGAGCAACAAAGATGATTAGGGGACTGGAGGCTAAAACATATAAGGAACGGTTGCTGGAATTGGGTACGTCTAGTTTAACAAAGAGAAGGACGAGGGGGGACATGATAGCAGTGTTCCAATATCTCAGGGGCTGCCACAAAGAAGAGGGAGTCAAGCTATTTTCCAAAGCGCCTGAAGGCAGGACAAGGAGAAATGGGTGGAAGCTAACCAAAGAGAGAAGCAACCTAGAACTAAGGAGAAACTTCCTGACAGTTAGAACAATTAACCAGTGGAACAACCTGCCTCCAGAAGTGGTGAATGCACCAACACTGGAAGTTTTTAAGAAAAAACTGGACAGCCATTTGTCCGAAATGGTATAGGGTTTCCTGCCTGAGCAGGGGGTTGGACTAGATGACCTCCAAGGTCCCTTCCAACTTTATCATCATTATTATTATTATCTATTCCAGTTTTGTTAATTTTTTAAAAATAATATTTGGATAACTATAGTTGACCATAATTGGGATCCTTATGTTTTACCAGACTCTTTAAGGGGCTCATAGCACATAAAGGTTTAAGAAATCCCATTTTAAAGGGAAGACAATCTTTTTTTATTTTAATGTGANTAAATAAACATTCACTTTTTATCAAATAACATACAAAATTCTTTATGCAAAAAGCTTTACACAAATGAAAAAAGTTTCATTCCACTAGTAATTCTCATCATCTTCATTGTCATCATCATCAACACCATAAGTATTAAGATTCTTGAGAATGGTCCCTCAGATTCATTTATTATTTTAGAATGTCATACAACCACAAATTCTGTGGAAGAGTCAGGATCAGAAAAAGAAAAGGAGGTGAGGTTGTTGTGCAGGAATGCAAGCTAATTTGAGGGGTAATCCACATGGAACTCCATTTCCATCTGTCCTGTTTGCCATTGTTTGCTTCCTAGAGACTAAAATGGATGTTCTGAAACTTGAGCAGGCCACAAACAAGGAGTGTATACTGGAGGTGGTGACCCTTTGAGAGCTGTATGAAACAAAATTTCATTTTGATGTATGCCTATTGGTGTACATTCAAAGTGACAATATATTATTATTATTATTATTATTATTATTATTATTATTATTATTATTATTATTATTATTATTATTATTATTATTATTATTATTATTATTATTTTGTTCTCTTGTTGATTGGTCATTAGAATGGTCTGGTTTCTAATGTATTCATATACTGGATCTAGATCAATATGCTTGTTAATTGCTCCTTTGGTAGAATACCAAGCCTCAATAAATTCACATGTGTGGTGGCTGTTGGCATGCCCAATATTTTTTGTTCTTTCCCAATCGAACAGGTGTTGTTCATTGACAATGTTTTGGTTTGAGATCAGGGATTTTTGTTCATGCCATTTAACAGCTAGTTGATGTTCATGAACCCTTTTTCAATTGCCTTCCTGTTTGTAACATAGAACTGGTTACAATTGTTGCAATTGATTTTGTATACTATTGTTGCCTTCCTTCTACATTTGATTATTTGAAGGGGGGAGACAACATGGATATCACATATGTATCAAAAAATGACAGGATGCCATATCCAATATTTTCTCCTGAAGGACGTAGCCTGGAAAATCAAGGGTCTCCAGAAGCAATACTTCAAGGCAAGATAAATACTTTCCAAGAATAAATATATGGAATGTTAGGACAAATACAAATGACAATAGACTCAAACCATGAGGAAATCCGAAACAACTTTGATGATTTAAATAAGCATATTTCCAATCTAAATTTACAATTAAAAAATACTCAGGAAATAACAACAAAGGAACAAATAAATCAGACAGCATACAAATTAGAAGAGTATGATCAAACTGATGAAACAACAAAGGAAAAGAATTACAATTTGACACAAACAGGAAAAAATCTTCAAGGTTCTGATACAATAAGAAAAATGGAATTATCAGGAGAACCATCAAAGTTTAGGAGACAGAAGTATTTATTTTACTTACGTCATCTTTTGTATTCCCAACAACATTTGTAAAAATACAGGAATTGCTGGATAAGCGGATTACATCAACTTGGAAAATTACTTGGCAAAAGACCAGAAATAGATACAAGAGATTTGACTCACCCTACCAGATGGACTATTACATGAATAAACATTTGTTTGAATATGGCTAAAAGAGCAGAGAATTTTGAACACAAAGGGGCCTTATAACAAGAAGGATAAGAGATTTAAGTAATATAGTATATTTTATAATATATGAAATGTTAAAATAGTAGATTGATGTAACTTTTATTAATATATAAGTGAAATATAAACTGATTAAAAAGGATGTTATATCTAGATATTATAAGATAGATAAAAATATAGTATTTTTATAATGCATGATATAAAAAATTGGGAGGATGTACCTAAATGGGAAAATTTGGACAGTTAGATGACTAATATGAAGAAATTATGACTGATAAGAATTGGATTGAATACAGTATAAGGGAATTTAAGCAAACAAAAATTATAAAAATAGGATGTATGCTGAATTAATGAGATGATGGTTATGAGAATAATATAAGCTGAAAAAAGTGTTATATATAGAAATTATTATTATTTGTATAAATAAAAAATGCCGATATCTAATCATTTATATACTGAAAATATTAAGAATTATATTTTGGCTAAGGTTGAAGAAGGAGAATATAAATGGGAGAAGGGAAGATCAAAGAAATGTATCATTAATTAATATATTAATTATGGAATTATCAAATTTAATTATTATTGATTGTTAATTAATTAATTATTATTGTCCTTTTTTTCTTGTTAAAATATAAACCAAGCACTGTAGACCAGGCACTAGAGATTGTTATAGTTAAAAACTAATAAAATATCTATAAAAAAAGAAGTATAATCAAATACCATTTCAATAAGCAGTGTGTATATATATTACACAATCACAACCACATATACCACAAAGACACATCAAAACATACTTATTTGTTAAATATGTCAACACATTAACTCTGTTTCATTTCTCCTTCTCTCAGAGATCAGTGTGAAATTAGAAGGCCCAGAGGAAAAACAATGGGATTTTAGAACAATGGGAACTGAGAAAATAGTTGTCCTTCTTAAGTCCTCAGAATCAGAATACATACTAGAATTTCACTGTGAGTAAATAACTTGCTATCTGCCATTTTTTCCACTGCACATTACAAGCCTTCCATTTATGGTGGAAGAATTGTCCATATACTCCTGACACATCTGAAAGATACATTCTATTAACCAATTCTGAGTAAAAATATCAAAAAATAAACTTTTATTTTTTTAGTGGAGCAATTATTTCCTTTTCTGTTCCACAGAGATTTCAGGAAAGGACTCATGAAATATATTTCATGAATATATTTCAGTGAAAAAATAATTTGAAATATTTAATATTGGGAGAATTTTTCCCTCAGTGGGTAGTCAGAACTTTTATTTTAGCTTTTGCCTCTTTCCAAAATAAAGAGTATGATGTATTCAAATAGCACCAACTCTGTTCTAAAAAGTATTATATGGCCACAGGATGAAAGATTCAAGCAAGAGCAGCATACATTCAACAACACAACCAAGTGGGTGGCATTATGCACAGGGACATCTCCACAGTGTATGGACTAGACTCTCCCATGTCCAGATAGGAGATTCCAAAGAAGGTCATAGAGAATAAAAAGGCTAAGATCCTGTCTGTCTTTCAGATCCAGACAGGCAGGCAGGAACTGACCAATCAACTAGACATCATGGTAGTAGACAAGGGCCAAAAGACATTGGTGGTGATAGATGTAGCAGTGCCAAGTGAGAGCAACATAAGGGAAAAGGGGGTATGAAAAGCTTGAACAATTCTGGGGCCTGAAAGTGGAACTAGAGAGGATGTGGAATGTAAAAGTCAAATTGGTCCCAGTGATGGCAGGAATACTCAGGGCTGCAACTCAGCTGAAAGAGTGGCTCCAACAGATCTCAGGAACAATATTAGAGCTTTCTGTCCAGAAAAGTGAATTGCTATGAACACCAAAAATATTGCCAGAACCCTCAAACACCCAGGCCTCTGGTGGAGGACCTAAGTTTAGAAAGATATAGACCACCCAAAGGGGTGAAAATGGAATATATACATGTTTGTGTCTGTGTTCTTGTGTGCTTCACTTTCTAATAGATTAACAGACAGACCAGTTATTCTGCATAGATCCACGTATAGTTTCAGATGCAAGCAATATATAGATATAAGTGCATGTTTCTGAATCTGAAATAAATAAATGAATTGTGTCCAAAGGACAAATGTTGCTGAGTTTAAATCATGAATCCTATTAATCCAGTTTTTATCTTATGCTAAAATAATAAAATAAAATGTTGAGGAGAGCCAGGATAGCCATAATGTTTGAAAAGAAGTGGATGTCAACAATTTTGTTTTAATTCCCCATCCAGACAGAGAAAAATGTTTGCACTGCACATCATAGTGCATAACTCAAATAAGGAAAAATACAGGACTCTTGGCTCCCTCCAAGAACAATGAAAAAAAGTTTGGTGCCAGATTTAACTAGTCACTGATCAAAGTGGCAGAATAGCTTGGCCAAAAATCCTATATGATGAGGCAGAAAACTCTGAGCCCATCTTGGAAAATAAAAACCCTGGTTGTGTATACTTCAATGAATTTAAACCAAGATTCAATTGTATCTATTCACCTGCACCAAACAACAAGATTTGGGGAAAGTTCTAATATGTTTCATTTATTTTTCTGCTCAGTAAAAACAGACTGGTCAACATGTTTAACAACAAAACAGTTTAGATTTTAGATAACTATAATTTGTAGCCCATTAGCTTTTTGATGGCTACCTTCACTTCTCTGTTTTTCAGGCTGTAGATAAGGGGGTTTATCATGGGTGTTGAAATGCCATATTGAATGGAGAAGAGTTCATCCACAATAATTGAAGAAGCTGAGTTAGGCCTCATATACCTAAAACATCCAGTGCTATAATACAAAGCCACAGCAATAAGGTGAGCACTACAGGTAGAGAAAGTTTTTCTTTTTGCTTCTGCGGAGTTCAGCTTCAGGATAGTTGAGATGATATGGATGTATGAAAGTAGAATAATAATTAATGAACTACCTGCAAAGGCACTTCCTGTCATGAAGAATGCCAGTTTATTGAGAAATGTTTCTGAGCAGGAAAGTGCAAGAAGATTTGGAAACTCACAACTGAAATGCCTAATAATATTAGGTCCACAGAAACTTAACCTCAAAATAGGTAACACATTTATTGTGGAACATAAGAAACTAGTTGCCCATGCACCACCCACCAGCACCCTACAAAATGCTTTGTTCATAATTTGCACATAATGGAGGGGCTTGCAAATGGCAGCATATCGGTCATAAGCCATTGCTGCAAGGATGTAATGTTCAGTGGTCCCCATTAGAAAGACAAAGAACATTTGACTAAAGCAAGCAGAATATGAAATAGTCTGGCCTGCATAGAACATGACTAACAACTTTGGAACAGTAGCAGAAGAAAAACAAATATCAAGGAAAGCCAGATGTGCTAGAAAAAAATACATGGGGCTTGGAAGATAAGTTGTAACCACCATAATCATCATATTTCCTACCAAAGTTGTGACATACATAAGGAAAAATACAAGGAAGAGGAAAATATTGACTGACAGGTTGTATGAAAATCCCAAAAGGATAAAGGAAGTCACTGTGGTCGTCTGATTTTCCATTTCCAGACTGTGTAGGAATTTCAAAAGAGAGAGACAGAGAGATCAAATAAACAAATTTATACTTTATAAGGATATAACATGTAGCTGATGGCCTTTTTTTAAGAAAAAGAAATTAACATAAAAAACAAAAATAGAACTATATGTTAAAGATAATACTAACAAATTTGAAAGATTGTCACCAAAATTTAGGCAGATATTTTTAATTTAAATTAATAAGGGCCAGTATGGTTTAGTGGTTAAACCACCAGACCAGAAACTAGGAGAATGTGAGTTCCAATCCTACATTAGGCATGAAACCTGGCTGGATTATTTTAAGCCAGTCTCGCTCAGCCCACAATATTAAATCTGAGTGACAAGCTGTTTGGTCAATTCTTGCCACAACAGATGGATTGTCTCTAGGTTGATCTAAACTTGCAAGAAAACACTAGGAAGAAAAAAAGTTAAACAAACTATTTAAGGACAAGTACACATCATACATAAAGATGAAAATTAAACCTGCCATTGTTCCAATTTTTCATTTCTAGTTCCATTTTACGATAATCATTTAACAAAATGAAGCCAAACTATACAGTCATAAAAAGAATATAAAGAAAATAAGGAGGAGGGAGGTCTTGAATGTTTGAAAATGAATGTGAAGACTAAATTTCATTAGCTAGTCAATACTATTCCAGAGATTTGGCATACCTATCACAGTATACATGTCTTAATTTCCTCAACCAGTCCCCCAGTCTCATAGAAAGAGTTCCCACCATTCCAAGTAGCACATTGACTAAAATTAAGAAAAGTCACACATTAAACAGATAATGCAGTTTAAATTTAAGTACATTTTGAAGACTCAATTTTACAAGCATAGTTTTACATATTTTGTTTACAATACCTCACTCTAGGATCAAAACTGAAAGGACTTTTTTTCAGAGGAGAGGAGAAAAAAATCTGTTATGTTTTCTTAAGAAATTTACCCAATACTCCCTGTCTTCTCTGTTTATAGAAAACAGTGTAGAATAAATTCTAACTGATGCTTTCTATATATTTTTAGTTTCAAATTGTTGTACATGTTCTTAGTTGTGAAACATGTATAGGTACACAATTTATATATTGATATGAATTTAGTATCTATGTTATTGTATTGCTTTTTTTGGGATATGATGTTAAATCCAATCATACATATCTTCTCAGGAGACAGATACCATCCATGTGCAGGACTTACATTTGAATTTTATGTTCTCCACTTTTCTGTTTCCTGTTGTCCAAGGTGTAGAGTTTGAAAGTTGAGAATTTCTTAATTGGTCTCCTGAGTTTATTAATTACCCTATGAGAAGTAAGAACATTTGCACTGTAGAAATAATGATGGTGTTTTTACTTGTCTAGATTCCATTGTAAAATCTGGCCTTGTCAATTTCTTCTTTATTTATTGCTTTTCTCTGAGAATTTGAAGGAAACCTATCTCATTGGGGTCTTTTCTCCCTTTTCAATAATTTCATGAGTAGATTGAAGGAAAATGATTCCCATTATTTGTGGTGCACATATCTGGCTGTATCAAAGCAAACCACCCATTTTTATGATGCTTTGTTTTGGGTATTTGGTCATGCATCTAGCAAGATAAGATAAGATAAGATAAGATAAGATAAGATAAGATAAGATAAGATAAGATAAGATAAGATAAGATAAGATAAGATAAGATAAGATAAGATAAGATAAGATAAGATAGATAAGATAAGATAAGATAAGATAAGATAAGATAAGATAAGATAAGATAACCTTTATTGTCATTTTTAAACTGTGGGCACAATGGCATACATCAAAAATGAAATTTAGTTGCCCGCTCTCAAAGTGAAACACATACATGACACACACCTAAACATACTATGAACAACATATGTATAGACCCACATCCCTACATATATGTAACAATAAATATTAAATATTGTCCATCTTGAATATATAATGGAAGGAGGAAGCTTGAGAGTTCGCAAGGTTAATGCTGTATGGAATGAAACTCTGGCTGAATCTGGATGTTCTGCTTTGGATATCATGAAGCCTCCTCCCATAAGGTAACAAGGAAAACAGGTCGTGAAGAGGATGTGTAGTATCCCAGATAATCTTACGGACCCTGCTCAAGCAGCGCTTCTGTGCTGTGTCCTGGATGGGAGGGAGGGAACTGCCAATGATCTTTTCGGCCATTCTCACCACTCTCTGCACCATCTTCCTGTCTGAAGCAGTGATGCCTCTAAACCAGACTGTGATGCTGTATGACAGGATGCTCTCGATTGTCCCCCTGTAGAAAGTGGTCAGGACAGGGGAAGGAAGATGTGCTTTTCTCATGCAGCGCAGAAAATGCAGGCGCTGCTGTGCCCGCTTCACCAGTTTCTCACTGTTGAGCGACCAAGTCAGCCTACTCGTTAGCTGCACACCCAGGAATTTGATGCTGGTAACCATCTCCACAGGTGAATCATTAATGCACAGAGAAGTGTGGCTGTGCCTGCCTTTTCTGAAATCAGCAATGATCTCTTTAGTTTTTCTGGTATTTAAAACTAGGCTATTTTCCTTACACCAGTTCACCAACCCTTCAACCTCCTTGCAGTAAGCTTCCACTTTGTCATCCTGAATAAAACCCACTACTGTTGCATCATCTGCAAACTTCACAATATGGTTGGTGGCAAACCTAACACAACAGTCATGGGTCAACAGGGTGAACAGCAGCGGACTTAAGACACAGCCCTGAGGAGAACCTGTACTCAAGAAAATGTTGAGGTATTTGTTCCAACTCGCACATATTGGGGCCTGTTGGTAAGAAAATCAAGAATCCAGTTGCACAAAGGAATGTTTAAGTCTAAAAGGCCCAGTTTGCCTACTAGATGCTGGGGAATGATTGTGTTAAACGCTGAATTGAAGTCGACAAACAGCAAATGCACATGAGTATTTCTTTCCTGTAAGTGCTTCAGGCTCAGATGGAGAACGGAAGAAATAGCATCCTCCATAGAGCGATTTGGTCGGTAGGCAAACTGAAGTGGGTCAAAAGCTGGCGGGAGGCTAGATACAATAATGTCCTTTATCAGCTTCTCAAAGCATTTCAAAATGGTGGATCTCAGTGCAACCAGACGGTAATCATTGAGGCCTGTAATTGTGGACTTTTTTTGGCACAGGCAAGATGATAGCCATCTTAAAACACGATGGGACCACTGCCTGCTGCAATGAGAGGTTGAAAATATATGTGAGAACACAAGCCAGCTCCCCTGTGCATTCCCTGAGGACACGTCCAGGGATATTATCTGGGCCTGCTGCTTTCCGAATGTTAACTGTCTGCACTGTTTTCCGGACAGAGGTGACATCAAAGCTTGGCACTTGCTCATCAGGATGGGGCACTGCTTTCCTAGCAGGAGTGCTATTTGATGCCTCAAATCTACCAAAAAATGCATTCAGTTTGTTTAGGAAGTCTGTGTCATCCTTGCATCTTGATAGAGCCACCTTGTAATCCATAATGGCCTGGATCCGTTGCCACATTCGCCTGGTGTTTGTTGGGTCCTGAAAAAAGTTCTGAATTTTCTGGCAATGGGTTCCACATTAAGACATGAATACAGACACATTTCTTCAGAGATCCCTCTGTTACTCTCTCAGTTAAAATACTACATCAATTTCCCTTCTTTGGTAGTACCCCTGTCTCCCATATTTTTTCAGAACAGTGTTCGGATCGATGTAGAAGACACGTATTGCACTAGATTCAGACTATTATTTGCTGTCAGCACACAACTTCATCTCTTTCAGCTTAGAGAAAGCTAGGTAGAAGATTTATCTTTAATCCTCAACCAAGATATGGTCTTTCCATCTTCCATGTTAGAGGCAAAATGTCATGTTTCAACCATAAAACACACTAAAATCACCATCATAAGTATTATTATAGTCACCATTACCACCACCACACCACCACACAAGAACCAATGCCATGAATAAACATTTTATTCTGAAAATATTTCTTTTTTATTTGGTTTAACATGAGAAATCAACATTTAGTACTCTATTAGTTTTTAACAGCTGTATTCATTCCCCTGCCGCCTCAAAATTTTAAACAATGGATTCAACATAGAAGTTCATATATTTATGGCATAGAGAATATTCATCCACAGCAACTAAAGAAGCTGAGCTGGACATAGACATGTAAAGCAGGCAGTATTGCAGAACAACAACACAATAAATGGTGGAAAAATAAGGGAAGCTTCCTTGTTTTCCTTTGAGGTTATCTTGAGATACTATACATTATGGAGTTTTGGACAAAGAGTTAACAAATAATGTAAAAAGACAACAGGACTGTTTATCATTAATGGAAATTGGTACTCTATTCAGGATAATTTTTGTACAAGATAAGGCAAGAATAAATGAAAATTCAGAAATATGTAATATTTAATCCACAGAAAATTAGATTTATAATAGGTAAGTCATTGTCCAAGATAATGCAAAATTAACAGGATATAGGGAACTGTATATGGCAGCATAATCATTTATAAGTCAATGCTGCAAGAAAGTTGTCTTAATTTATAAAAGTATTAAAAATAGTTGGGCAAAACAGGTAGTCTATGCTTATCTCCAAACATTTAGGTGTAGAAGCAATAGATGGCAAGAAAAACTATCTATATGAAACATACATAGGACTATTGTGATAATAATCTTCTGTGAGACAAGTATAATTGTCATATTCCCCAATGTGGTTATAATATTAATAAGTCAGACATTTAAAAATATATATCTTTATTTTTTTAATATGGGGAGAGAAAGAGTAAAACAAACTCATTTTTCTTAGGAAATCTATACAGCATATTTATCTTATTTCACTTTGCTAACAGCCAACATATTAGGTAAAGACATAACTGGAATTCTCTTTAGATTAATTTTCAGTGTAATTTCTAGCAAACACTCTCTCAATGCTCATTTAAACTATGGAGTGATTTTTTTGCATTTGAAATAGCTCGTTGCTTTCTTTGAAAAATGATGTAAAGCCTAATGATCTAATGTTATTTTATGAAACTTATTTTTTTCAAAATTAACTTTTATTGTACTCATTACCAAGGAGATAATTAGACACTTGTGATCACTTATTGAAGCTTATTATTATTCACTATAGGTTCATTAAAATATTGTTTCCTTCAACAATCTTTATGGTGACAAAAGACTAACCAAGAGTTCAGAATTCATCTTCCATTGTTCCCAGAAAGATATAATGAATGAAGGGGGAATTCTGAGCTAACCAATATAAAGACCTGTAATCAGTTTCTTATTAATAATCTCCTTGATGATTAACTATTTTTCTAGATATGAGAAAGCTGCTACATCCCTCTTGGAATGATTGAAAAAAGTCATTACGCATAAGCAAATGATTTTAAATGCAAAAAAAATTCAATTCCTATCACACCTAATTATGAAAAATCTCTCTAATAGAATTCTGTACAGTAAGTACATACTGCATATGGACAATATTATATTGGTGGCATCAATATTTATCATTGTAATAAAATACCTTTCTAGAGAGATTTCAGTTAATGTTATCAATGTATGAACCACAATATTTCTGTACCTGATTCATAGCATATAACTTAGTAACTTAAAAACAAAAATCAAAATATACATATTTATTTAAACACTCATATAAATTATGTTGCTAAAGAGAATGGTTACCCAGTTTGGTACAACTAGGGACTGATTTTCATAATTCAAAATATCTGGTACATTGCATTTCAGACAAATTGAAAGATGCATGTGCATGTATACAGTAATTCTAAGTCCACTGGACTTCTATTGGAATGAAAATCCCATTTGTATGGGTTTCCTGCTCTAGTTTACATGCTTGCTGCATTTAATATATTAAAAGATATAGGGGAAAATAATTTCCTAATTCTATACAAAACTCCTATGTGGGGTGCCCCAGGGCTCTGTTCTGGGCCCAGTGCTCTTCAACATCTTCATTAACGATTTGGACGAGGGGATAGATGGGGAAATCATCAACCTTGCAGACAACACCAAGCTGGCAGGAATATCCAACACTCCAGAAGACAGGCTTAGGATACACGAGGATCTGGACAGACTTGAACATGGGTGCCATCTAACAAAATGAAATTCAATGGTGAAAAAAGTAAGGTTCTACATTTAGGCAAGAAAAACCAAATGTACAGGTATAGTATAGGGGGTACCTTGCTCAATAATAGTAACTGTGAGAGGGAGCTCGGAGTCCTAGTGGACAATCACTTAAATATAAGCCAGCAGTGTGCTGCAGCTGCCCAAAAGGCCAACACAGTGCTGGGCTGCATTAACAGAGGGATAGAATCAAGATCACGTGAAGTATTAATACCACTTTACAATGCCTTGGTAAGGCCACACTTGGAATACTGCATCCAGTTTTTGTCACCACCATGTAAAAAAGATGTTGAGACTCTAGAAAGAGTACAGAGAAGAGCAACAAAGATGATTAGGGGACTGGAGGCCAAAGCATATAAGGAAAGGCTGCTGGAATTGAGTATGTCTAGTTTAATGAAGAGAAGGACGAGGGGGGACATGATAGCAGTATTCCAATATCTCAGGGGCTGCCACAAAGAAGAGGGAGTCAAGCTATTTTCCAAGGCGCCTGAAGGCAGGACAAGAAACAACGGATGGAAATTAATCAAGGAGAGAAGTAACCTAGAACTAAGGAGAAACTTCCTGACAGTTAGAACAATTAACCAGTGGAACAACCTGCCTCCAGAAGCGGTGAATGCTCCAACACTGGAAGTTTTTAAAAAGAGACTGGACAGCCATTTGTCTGAAATGGTATAGGGTTTCCTGCCTGAGCAGGGGGTTGGACTAGATGACCTCCAAGGTCCCTTCCAACTTTATTATTATTATTATTATTATTATTATTATTATTATTATTATTATTATTATTATTATTATTATTATTATTATTATTATTATTATTTTCTAAGACATAAAAAGATAAACAGTTGCAACTTTCAATTTACATTGAAGATGCAAAATATTATAACATTCCACTATTATAATATTGGAAATATTGAAGGATAATTTTGGGAAAAAATGGAACCAGAAGTTAATGTCAGCAATGGCAATAGTGAAGTTTGCTTCTATGGACAGACTTTGTCTGAAAGATGTTTCAGAAGAACTGGCAGAAGAGGAATAAGTTTTATTTAATAAGACAGAGAAGCTGATCCTGAAAATAGACCTACAAATATCAGGCTTCAAGAATGACATGAAAAAAGAAATGTTATTGGATATTCAAAAGAAATTGATTGATGCTTTAAAAATCAAAAGGGAATTACGAATAATAAAACAATCAGAGTGACTTGATAATTCTTTTATATTGGAGTTACAAAAAGAGTTTTGTTAAAGATTGGATAAATCTTGTGTAAGGGATAAAAAAGTATAAAGAAATCAAGTTCTACAACATTACCTGAATTGTTGTTGTTAATTGCGAAGTCGTGTCCAACCCATCGCGACCCCATGGACAACGTTCCTTCGAATCTTCCTGTCCTCTACCATCTTCTGGAATCCATTTAAGTTCACACCTACTGCTTCAGTGACTCCATCTAGCCATCTCATTCTCTGTCGTCCCCTTCTTCTATTGCCCTCAATCTTTCCCAGCATTAGGCTCTTCTCCAGTGAGTCCTTCCTTCTCATTAGGTGGCCAAAGTACTTGAGTTTCAACTTCAGGATCTGGCCTTCTAAAGAGCAGTCGGGTTGATGTCTTCTAGGACTGACCGGTTTGAACGCCTTGCAGTCCAAGGGACTCGCAGGAGTCTTCTCCAGCACCATAGTTCAAAGGCCTCAATTTTTTGTCGCTCAGTTTTTCTTATGGTCCAACTTTCACATCCATACATTGCAACTGGGAAAACCATGGCCTTGACTATACACACTTTTGTTGGCAGGGTGATGTCTCTGCTTTTTAGTATGCTGTCTAGATTTGCCATAGCTTTCCACTCCAGGAGCAAGCGTCTTTTAATTTCTTGACTGCAGTCCCCATCTGAGGTGATCTTGGAGCCCAGGAAAATAAAATCTGTCACTACCTCCATTTCTTCCCCATCTATTTGCCAGGAAATAGCAGAGGGCTAGTACTAGACCTCTGATCTTCCCCAGTAGCATATTGGACACCGTCCGACCTGAGGGGCTCATCTTCCAGAATCATATCTTTTTGCCTTTTGGTACTGTCCATGGGGTTTTCATGGCAAAGATACTGGAGTGGTTTGGCATTTCCTTCTCCAGTGGATCACATTTTGTCAGAACTCTCCGCTATGACCTATCTGTCTTGGGTGGCCCTGCACGGCATAGCTCATAGCTTCATTGAGTTACGCAAGCCCCTTCGCCACGACAAGATTACTTGAAGGAGATTACTTGAATAGAGTAACCATTAAGCAAAATGAAGGAATATAAATTTGGTTTATTTGATCAAGGTTAAAATAGCTATGCTGTTATTTCTAGCAAGCCTTAATGGACTTTTAACACCAATTTTGAAACGATGGGATTTTTTAATGGATTTTTTTGATAGATAAGCAATGGGACATGGGATCATGAAACAATTGGTTATAAATTAAAACGAATTAAGTTACTGAAATTATTTAAATTTGACGTGATGAAGGTTAGAAGTCACTTTTTTATATATTTATTTTATTTTTTCTCTTTTCTTACTTTTTTCTTTCTATTCTCTCCTTTTTTCTGCATGTTTTACTTTTTCTTTCTATTCTTTTATTTTTTATTTTGTAGTTTGTAGTTTTTTTTTACAATTATAAGCTTAAATTGCATTACAGTTTTATAAAAATAAAATGAATTTGGAAATCCACAAATCTGGCTTTGATATTATCAGTCCTTCTAGGTAAACCAGGTAGGAAATAAGACTAGACGAGCTAATTCTACTTTATATTAAGGCTACAGAAACAGAATCATACAAGTCTGAAAGTAAAAACTTCCCATTGCCACTTTTAACTGCTTGATCCATTAGGGTAAATCCTTCCTCAGTTTCTTTCTCTGACCATTAAGCCAGGGGGGCTCCTTGCTCTCTTGTCTGATTGCTTCCTAGGCAGCATCACTTCTCCTTGTTCCCCGAGGTCATCCAATTACATCACCGTCTTCTTCAGAATATTCCTCTCCTCACAAGTTCCCAAAGAAAATAGATTATGAGTTATGAGAATGAAATGTAGTGGTATTGTTCCCCTCTTCTCCTGACAACTCCCTGTGATCACACAAGAAATCCCGTAAACTATTTGCTCCTTCGGGAATCTACTGATCTTGTATGCCTGATATGAAAGGAGCTGATTCATTGGCCCCTACGCAATGTCTTAGTATACTCAAAACTCCCTTCATTCCAGAGAAGAGCTCATCCTTCTTGTTTTGTCATGTTTTACTCCTGAAACACAGGTAGCTTCTTATGATAGGGTTTGTTGGGGTATTGCTAGAGATGTAGGTGTATTACTAACTTGTGATAATTATTGGCAAGAAGTTTCAAGTGACAGTATTTTCCCTTCTGGAAAAAAAAATCTTTTTTTAGGTGATAGAATATTACCTTTATATAAAACAGGTAATATTATCCTCAGAATACTTTCCACGTAGGCATTTTTACAAAAAGAACTAAGGGTTTGTTTTGATTAACTAAACACTCATCTAAATGAGTGAGCTTTAACTTTGGGGTATGTGCTCCCTTAATACTTAAAAGTTGGTTTTAAAAGGTAAGTGCATTTTTTTCTTCCTCCTTTCCTTCAACCTTCCTCTATCTTCAAGAATCTTCACAATGACAAGCAGGTTTCTGAAACAGTGATCAATTGTTAAACCACCTGAATGTTCCTCTTTATTTACAAGTAGACTGATTAATAGGGAAATATCCATCAGATACTAATAGGGTGCCATTTCTAGCCTGGTGCCTTTAACTGGTATACCACACTGGTTCCATATCTTTACTTGCATGTTTATTCTTGTTTTACAGATGAATAATCAGAAATGGAGAACCAAACTGATTTTATTTTGCTTGGACTTTCCAGTGATCCTCAACTACAGAACTGGTTCTTCTTGATCTTTTCAATCATTTTTCTCATCACACTGTCAGGAAACATCACAATCATTCTGATAATCAGAATAGACCCTTCTCTCTCTGTACCCATGTATTATTTTTTATCTCATTTGTCCTTTGTTGATATGTGTTACTCAACTAATATTGTTCCTAAAATGTTAATGAATTTTCTTATTAAACAAAAGACCATTTCCTTCACTTTCTGCATTTTACAGATGTTTTGCACCCTTCTACTAGGTGTTACAGAGATTTTCCTACTGTCAGCAATGGCATATGATAGATACGCTGCAGTGTGTCACCCACTTCATTACATAATGATCATGAATAAAACAATATGCACTTACTTGGTTTTAGGAGCATGGCTGATAGGCTTGCTATCTGCAACAATAAACACAGTGCCCATTTTTAAGTTACACTTCTGTGGCCTCCGTGAAATTAATCACTTCAGCTGTGAGCTTCCTCCATTATTGAAAGCATCCTGTTCTGACACTTTTCTAAGTAATGTGATCCTTTTGTCTTTTGCTGCCATGTGTGGACTTGGTTCCTTCTCACCAACATTGGTCTCTTATGTTCATATTATCTCCACCATCATGAAGATCCATTCTGCAGAGAGCAGAAGTAAAGCTTTTTCTACATGCAGTTCCCATCTCATTGTGGTAGGTTTACAGTATATGACAGGAATGTCCCAGTACATGAAACCCAGCAATGTTTCTTCTATTATACTGGATGAGATTATCTCTATTCAGTATAACATTTTGACCCCAATGCTGAATCCAATTATCTATAGTTTGAAAAATAAGGAAGTGAAGAGAGCACTTAAAGGAATGTTTAAAATAAATACTTGATCTAACTTATTGTACTCATTAGTTACATATGGATACTTTAAAGATGAGTCTGCTTATTTTTTGTTTGTATCTGTAAAGAGGTGAGAAGAGGGTAAGAAAAGAGAATATGGATTTACTGCTTATAAAGTTCATTAACATTTGGAAAGCTTCAATTTATTTTAGCAGTGGTTTGCTCTCCAAGATTGTTTCATATAGTTTCTGAAGGTTTTGTTATCAAACTAGGTAACATCAGCAGCAGGATTTTCTTGTCCTATTCTCCTTAGCTGATAAATGTCTTGTGTGCCAGTGTGGTCAGCTGGTTATGCAATTGGTTGTTTGTTTGGAGTTATATTTAAATTCTGAGCAGCTGATTAGTTCTCTTGTTGATTGGTAGTTCGAACGGTCTGGTTTCTTCAATTTATATCCAAGAGATATAAGTATACAATGCAGATGACTGCAATCTGATAAATTACAATTCTTTTAGGCCTCCCTATGTCCATTTTATTTAGCCAACCTTATTCTTTTGCAGGCTTCTTCTCCAAACTGTATTTAAGCTGGTTAAAATCTAGGGGATTCCAAAACCATGGTTAATGCTAATGAAGGCAAATATATGTGTCCCAGTATAATCTTGCAGGATCTAATCTGAGTCAATCACCAGGACAAGAGACTTGTTCTTCCAAGCTTTCACACCCATGCTGGAACTCATTCTCAGGCAACTTCTCAATCTCCAGGATGTGTGGAAATATCCTGGAGATGAGAAGTTCCCTGAAGATGAGCTCTAGCACAGTTTGAAAGCTTGGAAGAATAACTTCTGGTCCCATTGACCAACTCAGATTGGTTTTATGTTGTTTCAGTTATAACTGTCCTTTTTTTTTGTAAAGTTTACCTGTTTTCTATTTCAATTTTAAGTATATTTTGCCAAGATTGTTTTTTGGGTGACATCATTAATACATTAATCAGCATGGCTTTATATATTTTCTTCCTTTTGAACAACTCCTTTTCTGAACATCAGCATCATTTATTAGCTAGTACTTGAACAGGAGACCAAAAAGCTCAGTGGCTGGAAAGATGGGGGAGGGGGAAAAAGAAAGATTCTGAAATCTAGCAAAATATTGCTGTGTTATTGCTGAATATATTTATGCATCTAGTCACTAGAAAACCAGAATAACACAATGATGTCCTTGTCAGTAAAGGCTAGAAATGGTACTTATTGACTAAATTAGTAGTAAATAGAATTTTTTAGAAGGAAATAAATGCTGTCACACTTAAAATAATGAATAGCACAACAGTTCATAAACTCAGCTTTCATCTTCCAAACATAGCTGCACTTACATCATGGCTGTTCTTAGAAAAGGTTTAATTCACATGCAACATAGGAAGTTTTTTAAATATGACATGACTTTTCTTTGGGTGCAGTATATTACAGACATGCAATAAACTATTTCTCCCTCCCTCCTCTTCCATCACTGGAGGTTTTTAAAGAAGAGATTAGACAACTATTTGTCTGAAATAGTATAGGGTCTCCTGCTTGAGTAGGGGGTTGGGCTAGAAGACCTTCAAGTACCTTCCAATTCTGTGAATTTTATATCCTGTTTCACCCTTCATTTTCATTCTGTTTATGTTTCAAGTTCTTTAATGCTTATCTTCTCCCCTAGTTATGCGCTTAGGATAAAAAATACAGTAGGAAAGATTTATTTTGAGATGTCAGTGTTTTTGAACTTAATATGAAATGGAATGTCAGATTTTATTTCAAGTTGATTATAAAGCTTCAGGAAAATAAAATATTTTATTCTATGTCATTCATTCACTAATTGTTTAAAATGGAATTTGGTTACTACTTGACACCTGCAAGACTTTAAATGGTTCACAGAATTTACAGTGTAAAACTGTAGATTTCAGAAAATAAAATGCAAAAATTCCATAATCATATTTGCAATTTAAGTATTCAAAATCATTATTAAAATTTAACATTTAGTATGACACTAAGCTTCTTAATGTTTTCACCTGCTTCCAGATGGTCATGAGTGGAGCCATCCTTTGTGGGTTAACTATTTCCAGATAGGGGAGGTTTTACATGGAACACCCACTGTCAGGGCATGTCAGACTCACAATGTCATGTGATGTCACATGACATATTGTGACTTTTTCCCCATTGCCGGCAATGGGGTGGGTGCGGTTTCATCATGATGCATCTGGGCCAGCAGTTTGA
The DNA here is from genome assembly GCF_001527695.2 of Protobothrops mucrosquamatus. Classification (NCBI taxonomy): domain Eukaryota; kingdom Metazoa; phylum Chordata; class Lepidosauria; order Squamata; family Viperidae; genus Protobothrops; species Protobothrops mucrosquamatus. The sequence continues at coordinate 235,819 of NW_015386854.1, read as the reverse complement.
CATGCCTGCTCTATGCCTTGTGGCAGAAGGGGACTCTTACCATGTACTCCATAATTGTTCAAGTAGAATGTACTTGAACAATTGGTAAAAAATGGTCTTTAAGATATTTAGGCTCTAGGATATAAAGGGCTTTATGAGTAGAAACCAGAATATTTAATTGCACATGAGAACTTACTGGCAGCTCCTTTAGTAGATGAAACAGTATAACATGAACATGTGTGCAACTAGGTCTCATGGTATCAGACCCCATTTCAAATACATTGTGGGGCTTGAAATATGTTTCTGAAAATTTTGGATTGCACACACTTTCTAAAAGAGTAAAGTATGGTTCCAATTGGTTTCTTTACAAAAGCTGTGCCTGCACTGTAGTTAAAAATATGAGTGAAAAACATATAGTAGTTCTTTTGAAAAAAAGATAGAAATAGAGGTAGAGGTTGATATACATGGGGGGCAGAATGATAAACAGATAGAGATGATAGAGAGAGGGATAGGGAGAGGAAAATCTGAAAGTATTTTTAATATACATTTGTATTAAATATAATAAATTCTGGTGTAAATCTTTCAGCATATCTGTAGCCATTCTTTGAGAGATGATGAACATGCCTTTTTAAGTATTTTATCATCAGGTAACTATTACTACATCATCATTATCACTATCAGCCATAATCACTGATAAGGAATCATGTAGGAAAAATGCTGTCAAAAACATTTAAAAATTGATTAAAAGTCTTCAGCATGGTCATAAAATGGGCAGAGGATGTCCTTTAAGAATAACGATAGGATTGAAACATACATATAACTGTACATATAATTGTATATATAATTGTATTGTGTAGAAGAATGAGGCTTATATAGAGGTTATGGATGATGTATTAAGTTTTTGTATCACGAGAAACAAACTGTTAGGAATATTTACTCTGGAATGCCACACATGTCCATTTTTGTTTTAATTGTATTATAAATAAAAAACTTATATATATATATATATATATGTGTGTGTGTGTGTGTGTGTGTGTGTGTGTGTGTGTGTGTGTGTTAAAAGCTGTACAACGACACTAGAACACCAGGAAGAGTTAAAACCAAAAAGTTTTAATAAATATTTAAAAACCTAGCTTTCGTTGAATATCTATCAACGTCATCAGGGTGTATGTTGGTTAGTGGGAGGGCCCCTTTATAGATGAAGTAATGTTGATGCCCCGACTCATAGTGGGGCATACTGGGCCTAGCCGGCCAATCAACTCTATAGTTGTGGCTTCTGTAATGTTGGCTGGATTACTGCTGCTTGCTTTTCCTACTCTCGAGTATTCCTTTTTTCTTGCTCCCAGGGTGGATGTGTCTTTGATCATGTTGCGATCACTTATGACTCTCAGACTTATGGGGTGTTCTTTCCCATTGGATATTTTAGGGTGCCTTATATCTGTGGGTTCACCACTCTCCCCACACTCTCTATGCCCATGTCTGACTTCGTTCTGGTCAGCTATACTTCTCACATCCCCAAGCTGCTCTCCCATTCTATTCTTATATTTCATATCTACACTTTCCTTCTCTTTCCGCCCACTCGCTCCATGCCCGTATCTATTACTATCATTCTCTCTGCTGTGACGTACTGCGTTTTGTCTTTTCTCCTCCCCCATAGTTTTAATGGCTGTGCTTCGTTTGCCCTTCCCCTCTTTGGAGCTCTGTTTGGAGCTCTGTCCAGTTGTTCTTCCATCGGTCTTTCCTCCCTCTATACTGGGTCTTGGTGCTATGCTTCAGGAGCGTGTGATCGCTCCCGGGGCAGAATGATTATTATCATTCTTCGCTATAGGCTCTCCTCCATCGGTTGCTCTTCCTTCCGTATTAGTCTTAAGTGCTGCACTGCGGGAGCATGTGATCATTCCCCAAAGGGGGTGGCTGCAGTCGTTCTTTGATGTAGTCGCTTCTCTGCCGATCATTCTTCTTTCCACAGCGGCCCTAGATGTCATGCCATGGGGATGTACAGTTGTCTCGGAAGTGGGGTAGCTGTAGTCCTCCTCCAGTCCAATCATTCCTCCATAGATCGTTCTTTTCTTTACATGGACCTTTGGCATGGCGTCTTGGAAACACATGCACGCTCCAGAAGTGGGGCAGTTGTATTTGCTTTCCTTGCATGTGTCCTCTAAGACATGTGGGGTTCTTCCTAATTGTATACAGTGTGTCGGGGGGGAGGGGAGGGGAGATTTCAACACCTGTAGGGTGTTACTCATTCCATATGGCAGTTCTTTCTGATGGTAATCTCCTCGTGCGTCACCGTATGATGGTAACAATATCTCTTCTGTACTCTCCATATGGCTTAAGCAGCCCTTATCATCGTGAACTGGCTTTTTAGTGCCGGTGATTTGCTCACAACTGTACATCCCCATGGCATGACATCTAGGGCCGCTGTGGAAAGAAGAATGATCGGTGGAGAAGCGACTACATCAAAGAACGACTGCAGCCACCCCCTTTGAGGAACGATCACACGCTCCCGCAGTGCAGCGCTTAAGACTAATACGGAAGGAAGAGCAACCGATGGAGGAGAGCCTATAGCGAAGAATGATAATAATCATTCTGCCCCGGGAGCGATCACATGCTCCCGAAGCATAGCGCCAAGACCCAGTATAGAGGGAGGAAAGACCGATGGAAGAACAACCGGACAGAGCTCCAAACAGAGCTCCAAAGAGGGGAAGGGCAAACAAAGCACAGCCATTAAAACTATGGGGGAGGAGAAAAGACAAAACGCAGTACGTCACAGCAGAGAGAATGATAGTAATAGATACGGGCATGGAGCGAGTGGGGGGAAAGAGAAGGAAAGTGTAGATATGAAATATAAGAATAGAATGGGAGAGCAGCTTGGGGATGTGAGAAGTATAGCTGACCAGAACAAAGTCAGACATGGGCATAGAGAGTGTGGGGAGAGTGGTGAACCCACAGATATAAGGCACACTAAAATATCCAATGGGAAAGAACACCCCATAAGTCTGAGAGTCATAAGTGATCGCAACATGATCAAAGACACATCCACCCTGGGAGCAAGAAAAAAGGAATACTCGAGAATAGGAAAAGCAAGCAGCAGTAATCCAGCCAACATTACAGAAGCCACAACTATAGAGTTGATTGGCTGGCTAGGCCCAGTAACAAGATCCATGAGTCGGGGCGTCAACATTACTTCATCTATAAAGGGGCCCTCCCACTAACCAACATACACCCTGATGACGTTGATAGATATTCAACGAAAGCCAGGTTTTTAAATATTTATTAAAACTTTTTGGTTTTAACTCTTCCTGGTGTTCTAGTGTCGTTGTACAGCTTTTAACATGTATATACCCAGGAATCACTCGACCATTTTTAGTGTAATTTTTAGTATGTATGTATGTATGTATGTATGTATGTATGTAAAAATCAGGTCTCAAATTACCAATGTACAGATTTAATGAAGGACATGCCTACAGCGGTAGGAATAGATTTTATTTTGAGATTTCTGGTTTTGCATCGTAGCAACACAGCTAAGTTATTGCAGGACTTTGCACCCCACGGCTGATTTCGTTCTTTCCTTAAATGGGTCTAAAGTCACCCCGGAGAGGCATTGAAGAAGGATGGGCCCCCCATTGATCACGGAAAGATGGAGGTTGATCCATTTGATCTGGGGGAAGCCCTTCAACCCGACAGGAGAAAGGCTAGCTGCACCTCAGTGACTAGCCCAAGCTGCCAGCAGCCAAAGTCCAAAAGCACCAACTAGAACAGACTGTGAACAGCGTGTTTGAAACTTGGTGAGAATATAAATCTTTCCTGTTCTATCTTGCAACTGATTTCCTGGAAAAGATCCCAAGAAGCAAAAATCCTCTGAAAGTGAGAAAGAAGGGGATCGCCTCACCTGCCATAGAAGGAAGCAGATCTAATTTTTACAGGGAACAGAAACATATTGAAATGGAATTTAATATAAAGCTATAGTCTGGATAAACCTGGAAATTGTGGAAATTGTTAAGATCTTTCCTTTGAAAGAGTATTGATGAAACTACAAGAAAATAATTTTCTGTTTTAAAAGTTGGAAAATGAATAGTTACTGACATCTAGTGGTGCACTAGAGTATAAAATTATAGCTGCTTTGCCTCAGAAACTGACAAGACACCCAGAAACAGATAACAACCTGTCCCTTTGATGTGACTCTCAGCTAAACAGAGAACAGTTGCAGAGGAGAGAAAATACATTGGGCTATCCACTACAGAGTGAGAACTACAATTGTATTCAAAATCATTATCAAAATTTAACATTTAGTATGACACTAAACTTCTTAATGTTTTCACCTACTTTCAGATGGTCATGAGTGGAGCCATCCTTTGTAGATTAACTATTTCCAAATAGGGGAGGTTCTTCATGGAACACCCACTGTCAGGGCCCCTCCCTCTATGCCTTGTGGTAGAAGGGGACTAGTACTGGGCCACGGCATGCCAGCAACCGGTCGGTACAAACAAGGAAAGCCACAGGCAGCAAACAAAACTACACCCCTTCTGGTCTGGGGAAAAACCTCTCTCCATGTAACCAGCCCCTGGTGCTGAAAAGGTTGGGGACCTCTGAATGGGTAAAGCATTGCATACTTTGTAAATTGAAAAATTGGGGATAATTTATATTCAAATAATATTTCCAAAGCAAAGAGGCAGCACAGTCTGTGGAAAATTTTAGAAGCAGCCTACTTTTTGGACTTCAGAATAAAAAATAAAATAAAATAACCTGTCCTGTATTGAATTCTCACTATTCCATACAATAAATTATCTTAAAAACAAGGAGGAAATTCCACTAGATGTTTTGTTATCAGTTTGAACATTTGAAAGACTATGTCACAAAATGTCACTGATGTCACTAAATGCCACTGATGTCACTAAATGTCACTAAATATATGTCTAACGAATCAAAAGCAATGGTATATCTATGAATCAAATCAGCAGTTAATTAAGGAATAAGGGGAAGATGGCAAGGAACTGACAATGTATAGTGGGGTAGACGAAACAAAATGATCAGGGCAAAAGGATATAATAGTTCTTTTGAAAGTATTAATATACCCACATGGAAATATTCTTATTCTATAATTTATAGGGAATTTTAGCGGGGTTTTTTAAGGGCAATTTTAAGGATAATTTTAAATGATTGGCCTCCTTAAATATTTTCTTTTAATTCGGTTTTTAATATAGATATTATTGTATTATTGTATTGTGGTTTTTATGAGGCTGTTAGCCGCCCTGAGTCCTATGAGGAGAAGGGCGGGGTACAAATTAAATTATTATTATTATTATTATTATTATTATTATTATTATTATTATTATTATTATTATTATTATTAT
>NW_015386854.1:227637-229865 GCF_001527695.2 Protobothrops mucrosquamatus | reverse complement strand
CTTAAATATTTTCTTTTAATTCGGTTTTTAATATAGATATTATTGTATTATTGTATTGTGGTTTTTATGAGGCTGTTAGCCGCCCTGAGTCCTATGAGGAGAAGGGCGGGGTACAAATTAAATTATTATTATTATTATTATTATTATTATTATTATTATTATTATTATTATTATTATTATTATTATTATTATTATTATTCAATCTAGTGAATTCTGATGAAAGTATTTCAACATATATGTAGCCATTCTTTTAGGGATAATTAATATTTATTTATTAACATTAATATCTCTCAGAATATACCAAAAAGGGGGGGGGGAAACAAAATGGCTAGAATTGTCCCCAAAAGAAAGAATTATCACTATGGAAACATCATCACACTCTGAGTTTGCAATTCACTAATCTTTACCAGCTTAAATACATATTGGGGGGAAAAACTGATAAAAAGACCCAGGCAAGCTCATAAAATATACATATGAATTTGCTAAAGAATTAGGTCATAAATTATCATGATAATGATAATGCACTTTATATATTTAGGGTATAAATTGAGACTTTTCAAATTTTAATCAAGAGATAAAAACATGCATTGACTGGAAGCAAGATATCCTTTGAAAAATAAATGGCCATCAAAACAGAGAAGCCCAATGGACAAATACTTAAATCTATACACACATAGAATGGACAGTGATAATGAAAGTGTTCAAATGAAATAATAATAAGTCTAACATGAAAACCCTAAACTCACTAAAGTACAATAACAGTGCTTAGGTTTCTCATAAGTAACTCAACCTTTTTGAAACAATGACCATATAGCAACATAATTTACGGCAATTCTAACATAAACTCAATAAAAATGTCTACAAAATAAAGCAACACTGACATAAAAACAACTCTAGCATTCTACCTTTTTATAAATATTCTTTTAAGTGCCCTCTTCACCTCCTCATTTTTCAGACTATAGATAATTGGGTTCAACATGGGGGTCAAAATGCTGTACTGAATAGAAAAAAGCTCATCCAGTGTAATGGAAGATACACTGCTGGCTTTCATGTATTGAGACATTCCTGTCATGTATAGCAAACCCACAACAATGAGATGAGAGCTGCAGGTAGAGAAAATTTTTCTTCTGCCCTCTACAGAATGGATCTTCATGATGCTGATGATAATGTGAATATAAGAGATCAAAATTGGTAAGAAGGAACCAAGTCCAAAAGCCAATACAGAAAATAAAAGAATCCCATTATTAAGAAAAGTGTCAGAACAAGATGCTTTCAATAATGGTGGAAGTTCACAGCTGAAGTGCTTAATTTCAGAAAGGCCACAGAATTGTATACCAAATATGGGAACTGTGTTTATGATTCCAAACAACAAGCCCATTAGCCACGCTCCAATAACCAAATAAGTACATATTGTTTTATTCATGATCATTATGTAATGAAGTGGATGACAAACAGCAGTGTATCTATCATATGCCATTGCTGAGAGTATAAAAACTTCTGTAACACTTAATAGAAGACTGAAAAACATTTGCATAACACAGTTGGTGAAGCAAATTTTCTTATGTTTCATAAGAAAGTTCATTAACATCTTAGGAACAATATCTGCAGAGTAACAGACATCAACAAAGGACAAATGAGACAAGAAATAATACATGGGTGTGGAGAGGGAAGGATCCATTCTAATGATCAAAATTATTGTAATGTTTCCTGACAGCGTAAGTAGAAAAATGATTGAAAAGAGCAGGAAAAGAAAGATCTGTAGTTGAGGATCATTGGAAAATCCAACAAAAAGGAAGACCAATGAATCAGTTTGGTTCTCCATTTTTGTTTATTCATCTGTAAAATAAGAATAAACATGTAAGTAGAGATATAGGACAAAGTACAACTCAGCTTAGGTGATATTAAATCTTTTTCCTTTCAATTCTTTCTCACATTCACTCAGGTTCATACTGAGCAATATATATATATATATTATAAAAGGAGCCAAACTGTTGATGCATGAGCTTAATGAAATGTGTTGAGAGCTGACAGCAAAAATATAGATATATAACATATTGTCTAACTTCTATTAGTGCTAACTTTGCATATTAAGACTTCTGGGTATAATTTAAAGTTATCAATTATTCAATATATATTAGATTGTATTCAACTAAACTTTTGAATGAAGAGTCTGCCCCATTATTTATATCAAATCACAGATAATTCTGACTTATAGGCAGAAGTCTTAA
>NW_015386854.1:223727-224749 GCF_001527695.2 Protobothrops mucrosquamatus | reverse complement strand
TGTGCGCAGGGCGTCCCGGTCCAGAAAAGGCCGCAACTGGTGAATCAGGCATACCTGATAAAACGCCCCCCTGGTCACGGCCGACAACTGGTCTTCCAGCGTCAGCCGCGAATCCAGGAGGACCCCCAGATTGCGCACCCTCTCCGAGGGGGCCAAAATTTCGCCCCCTATAGTCAGCGATGGAGTCAGCTGACTATGCTGCGGCGCCGGCAGCCACAGCCACTCGGTCTTGGAAGGGTTGAGCCTGAGTCTGTTCCTCCCCATCCAGACCCTTACGGCCTCCAGGCAACGGGTCATCACATCAAGGGCATCGTTGGGGTGGCCTGGGGTGGAGATGTACAGCTGAGTATCATCAGCGTACTGATGGAAATCCACCCCAAAGCCACGAATGATCTCTCCCAGCGGCTTCACATAAATATTGAACAAAAGGGGAGAGAGGACCGACCCTTGTGGGACCCCACAAGTTATGGGCCTTGGGGTCGACCTCTGTCCCCCTGCCAATACAGACTGCGTACGGTCGGTGAGGAAGGAGGAGAAACACCGCATAACAGTGTCCCCCACTCCCAACCCACCCAACCGCCGCAGCATGATACCATGGTCCACGGTATCAAAAGCCGCTGAGAGGTCCAAAAGAAATATAAACATGATAATGAAAATTTCCTTATTTTGGCAGAAACAGCAACATTTGATATTATGGCAATTTTTTTACAGAATAGAAACATCAACACTAAAAACTATTGCACATTTTATAGACAAAATACAAAATGAAATAATTAAAAGTTTAGTACTGTATGTTAACTCATTATTTTAGATACAATAATAGCACAAGCCAGATAGAACAAATACATGAATATATTTCTATATGTGAACATTTTGTCTAGTAGTCAACAAAACTGGAGTGACATTAGAAATTGGGATATTGTGAGTTGTACTCTTTCTTTAAGCATAAAGCCAACTGCATGACTTTCAGCAAGCTATTCTCTCTCTCTCTCTCTCTCTCTCTCTCTCTCTCTCTCTCTCTC
>NW_015386854.1:217611-219589 GCF_001527695.2 Protobothrops mucrosquamatus | reverse complement strand
TCGCTCAAAGGATATATCAATCACCAATGGGGAACATAACTTCTCAGTTTAAGGTATACATTAGAATAGAATAGAGCTGGAAGGGACCTTGGAGGTCTTCTAGTCCAAACCCCTGCTCAAGCATCTCAGACAAGTGACTGTCTAGTCTCTTCTTAAAAATCTCCAGTGATGGAGCGCCCACGATTTCTGGAGGCAAGCTTTTCCACTGTTCCATTGACAGATGACAGGCTAGTCACCCTTTCTATAGCAAATGTGTAAGTAAGCATTGAAACTATCATAATTAATTTTCTTTTCATAAGAGCAAGATGAGTATCTGTTTTAATCTAAGTTACTATATCCTATTGACACTGGGTTACAACTTATTATGATTAAAAATTCAAATTTGGTGTTATGTTAGTAATTTCAATTAGAAGAAATATAAAGGTTAAATAATGTACAAATATACTAACAAAAAAGAAGGATATTAGGAAAAACCTTTTCTAATATGATAAAGTGGCAATGCAAAGAGAGTGTACCCCAGGTTACTGTGTTTGTCTTTCAGGGGAAGATCTTTTCCATGCAGAATGAAGCAAAAAAAAAAAAAAAGAGCCATGTTTTCCAAACAAAGAGAAATTCACTTTTGGATTCCTGCACTTTGACGATCATCTAGCATTTGCTTTTTTTGTAAATATTCTTCTAAGTGCTTTCTTCACTTCCTCATTTTTCAGACTATAGATAATTGGATTCAGCATGGGGGTCAAAATGCTGTACTGAATAGAGAAAAGCTCATCCAGTGTAATGGAAGATACACTGCTAGGTTTCATATAATGAGACATTCCAGTCATGTATAGCAAACCCAACACAGCGAGATGAGAGCTGCAGGTAGAGAAAGTTTTTCTTCTGCCCTCTGCAGAATGGATCTTCATGATGCTGGTGATGATGTGAATGTAGGAGACCAAAGTTGGTAAGAAGGAAACAAGTCCAAAAAACAATGTAGAAAACAAAATAATCCAATTATTAATAAAAGTGTCAGAACAAGATGCTTTCAATAATGCTTGAAGTTCACAGCTGAAATGCTTAATTTCAGGAAGGCCACAAAACTGTATGCCAAATATGGGGACTGTGTTTATGGTTGCACACAACAAACCCATTAGCCATGCTCCTAAAACCAGGTAAGCACTTATCGTTTTATTCATGATCATTATGTAATGAAGTGGATGACAAACAGCAGTGTATCTATCATATGCCATTGCTGAGAGTATAAAAACTTCTGTAACACTTAATAGAAGACTGAAAAACATTTGCATAACACAGTTGGTGAAGCAAATTTTCTTATGTTTCATAAGAAAGTTCATTAACATCTTAGGAACAATATCTGCAGAGTAACAGACATCAACAAAGGACAAATGAGACAAGAAATAATACATGGGTGTGGAGAGGGAAGGATCCATTCTAATGATCAAAATTATTGTAATGTTTCCTGACAACGTAAGTAGAAAAATGATTGAAAAGAGCAGGAAAAGAAAGATCTGTAGTTGAGGATCATTGGAAAATCCAACAAAAAGGAAGACCAATGAATCAGTTTGGTTCTCCATTTTTGTTTATTCATCTGTAAAATAAGAATAAACATGTAAGTAGAGATATAGGACAAAGTACAACTCAGCTTAGGTGATATTAAATCTTTTTCCTTTCAATTCTTTCTCACATTCACTCAGGTTCATACTGAGCAATATATATATATATTATAAAAGGAGCCAAACTGTTGATGCATGAGCTTAATGAAATGTGTTGAGAGCTGAAAGCAAAAATATAGATATATAACATATTGTCTAACTTCTATTAGTGCTAACTTTGCATATTAAGACTTCTGGGTATAATTTAAAGTTATCAATTATTCAATATATATTAGATTGTATTCAACTAAACTTTTGAATGAAGAGTCTGCCCCATTATTTATATCAAATCACAGATAATTCTGACTTATAGGCAGAAGTCTTAA
>NW_015386854.1:213160-214421 GCF_001527695.2 Protobothrops mucrosquamatus | reverse complement strand
GGGAAGACACCCTCCTGCAAAGAAGCGTTCACAATTCCCTGGAACCAGGCTCGTGTACCCTCCCGAGCTGCCAGTACCAGCCAGGAGGGACACGGATCCAACAAACATGTGGTTGCATTAAGCCTCCCCAAGACCCTGTCCACGTCCTCGGGAGCCACAGAGTCAAACTCCTCCCATACAACCATCTCAAGACCTGCTTTTGTCTCCTCCCCCTGGGCCAACCAGTCGGAGTCTAAGCCTTCCCGGATCCACGCGACTTTGTCATACAGATATTGGGCGAAATCCTCGGCCCTCCCCTCCAGGGGATCCGCCCCCCCCTCAATTGAAGGAGGGAGCGGGTCACCCTGAAGAGAAATAGAAGAGAAAGCACACTTCCATCATACACACACATATCCTAGAGGAAGGAAGAAACTATTGAAGAACCATTAACTCCCATTGGATTTGTTCAGAAATATACTATAATGAAAGATACTGAAACTCATTGAGAGATAAAGGAGGACAAGGGTGAATATATTGTCCCAATCCTGAACCCCATCAAGTTCATCCCCATGTCTCAGTGCTATATCCAGAAAATTGACTGCAACTGATATCAATCATCCATTTCCACCACAGCCCTTTAGAGCTGCAGACCTAATGCCCTCTCTACAAGAGAACAACATGAGAATATGGATAAACGTGCCTGTGAACAATAGGGCACTCTTATCCACCTGAAATAAGAAATTTATTTTCTTAAAAGATAGTGCATATAAAATATTTTTAACTTACACTACTTATGAATTCTTCCAAATGATGAAAAAAAATCACTAGAACTTGGTTCCTTTATTCAATATCAAAGAAATATTCAGAGGAAATAGTTCAGAGCATTATTCAAGAAATATAAACATGATAATGAAAATTTCCTTATTTTGGCAGAAACAGCAACATTTGATATTATGGCAATTTTTTTACAGAATAGAAACATCAACACTAAAAACTATTGCACATTTTATAGACAAAATACAAAATGAAATAATTAAAAGTTTAGTACTGTATGTTACCTTATTATTTTAGATACAATAATAACACAAGCCAGATAGAACAAATACATGAATATATTTCTATATGTGAACATTTTGTCTAGTAGTCAACAAAACTGGAGTGACATTAGAAATTGGGATATTGTGAGTTGTACTCTTTCTTTAAGCATAAAGCCAACTGCATGACTTTCAGCAAGCTATTCTCTCTCTCTCTCTCTCTCTCTCTCTCTCTCTCTCTCTCTCTC
>NW_015386854.1:203085-211855 GCF_001527695.2 Protobothrops mucrosquamatus | reverse complement strand
TCGCTCAAAGGATATATCAATCACCAATGGGGAACATAACTTCTCAGTTTAAGGTATACATTAGAATAGAATAGAGCTGGAAGGGACCTTGGAGGTCTTCTAGTCCAAACCCCTGCTCAAGCATCTCAGACAAGTGACTGTCTAGTCTCTTCTTAAAAATCTCCAGTGATGGAGCGCCCACGATTTCTGGAGGCAAGCTGTTCCACTGTTCCATTGACAGATGACAGGCTAGTCACCCTTTCTATAGCAAATGTGTAAGTAAGCATTGAAACTATCATAATTAATTTTCTTTTCATAAGAGCAAGATGAGTATCTGTTTTAATCTAAGTTACTATATCCTATTGACACTGGGTTACAACTTATTATGATTAAAAATTCAAATTTGGTGTTATGTTAGTAATTTCAATTAGAAGAAATATAAAGGTTAAATAATGTACAAATACACTAACAAAAAAGAAGGATATTAGGAAAAACCTTTTCTAATATGATAAAGTGGCAATGCAAAGAGAGTGTACCCCAGGTTACTGTGTTTGTCTTTCAGGGGAAGATCTTTTCCATGCAGAATGAAGCAAAAAAAAAAAAAAAAAAAAGAGCCATGTTTTCCAAACAAAGAGAAATTCACTTTTGGATTCCTGCACTTTGACGATCATCTAGCATTTGCTTTTTTTGTAAATATTCTTCTAAGTGCTTTCTTCACTTCCTCATTTTTCAGACTATAGATAATTGGGTTCAGCATGGGGGTCAAAATGCTGTACTGAATAGAGAAAAGTTCATCTAGTGTAATGGAAGATACACTGCTAGGTTTCATGTACTGAGACATTCCAGTCATGTATAGCAAACCCAACACAGCGAGATGAGAGCTGCAGGTAGAGAAAGTTTTTCTTCTGCCCTCTGCAGAATGGATCTTCATGATGCTGGTGATGATGTGAATGTAGGAGACCAAAGTTGGTAAGAAGGAACCAAATCCAAAAAACAATTCAGAAAACAAAATAATCCAATTATTAATAAAAGTGTCAGAACAAGATGCTTTCAATAATGCTTGAAGTTCACAGCTGAAATGCTTAATTTCAGGAAGGCCACAAAACTGTAAGCCAAATATGGGAACTGTGTTTATAGTTGCACACAACAAACCCATTAGCCATGCTCCTAAAACCAGGTAAGTACATATCGTATTATTCATGATCATTATGTAATGAAGTGGGTGACAAACAGCAGTGTATCTATCATATGCCATTGCTGAAAGTAGAAAAACTTCTGTAACACTTAATAGAAGACTGAAAAACATTTGTGTAACACAGTTGGTGAAGTAAATTTTCTTATGTTTCATAAGAAAGTTCAGTAACATTTTAGGAATAATATCTGTAGAGTAACAGACATCAACAAAAGACAAATGAGACAAGAAATAATACATGGGTGTGGAGAGAGAAGGATCCATTCTAATGATCAAAATTATTGTGATGTTTCCTGACAGCGTAAGTAGAAAAATAATTGAAAAGATCAGGAAAAGGAAGATCTGTAGTTGAGGATCACTGGAAAGTCCAACAAAAAGGAAGACCAATGAATCAGTTTGGTTCTCCATTTTTGTTGCTCAGCTGTAAAGCAAGAATAAGGATATAAGTAGAGAAATAAGACAAAGTACAACTCAGTTTATATTATATTAAATCGTTCTGCTTTCAACTCTCTCTCAAATTTGCTCAGGCTCGTGATGAGTCATATATATATCCTAGAAATTCCTGCATATTTTGAAAATATCCACCAGACTCATCTAATGAGTCAATATGAAAAAGCTATGTGAAAATAGAATATTTAAAAAATTGCACACATTGGATCCATTAATTTTTGAAAGGCAGAGATTTTCTGAAGTATTATCATTTTCCTGTTAGTCATTTGTAACCAAAAACAAAGTGAAAATGTAGTTAGGTTTAGAAATGCTCACTATTCTAGTAATATACACATCATCATGAAGATTTTTCAATATTAAATAATTTACTTGAATTTATTTGCAAGAAATTTGACAGAAAGATTAGACTTACCTTACCTTACCTTTCAAAATAAACATGAAGGTATAGACTGAACAATGTCTCCCACTCCATTTATCCACACCCATCAATCACTGACGGGTTTTTTTTTCTAAAATAACATGTTGGCAGAATTTACTCTTGAGGCATTATTATTCATTCTATATGCAATATAAATTCTGCGATCTAAAAAAAAAGTATCCCATAAGAAAAAAATATCCCCACAGGAAAACTCCTTTCTAATAATTATCAGTGGCTTATAGTTATTTCTTGAATGGTTGCTTGTATGAGGAGGAGCTCATTAATTCTTCATATTTAAAAAAAGGGATAAAAAAGAAAGAAAAACCTGAGAGAAAAAACACCTAAATTTTTCATCAAAGAAGAAAAAAGAAACCAAAACACACACACACACACACACCGAACCCCCCCCCCCAAGCGGACAGGTGATATAGCAGAGAAAGCACATTCCACTATACGCACACATACCCCACAATACTATTGGAAACTGACTTCAGGGGAAGGAGGAAATTGCTGAAGAACCATTACCTCCCAATGGGTTTGTTCAAAAATATACCATGATGGATGATATTGAAACTCACTGAGAGCTCATGGATATAGGATAGATATATTGTCCCAACCAAGGTTATGCATAAGTCTCAGTTCTGAAAACTGACTGCAATTGGTATTAATCATTTGCTTCCTCCAGAGACCTTCAAAGCTGCAGACCTAATCCCCTCTCTACAAGACCACAACATGAGAATATTGGTAAATGTGCCTATAAACAATAGGACACTCTTATTGAAAATATACACTTGAAATAAGAAATTTAACTTCCTAAAAATAGTGTATAGAAATATTTTTTGAACTTAGTATATGTGAATTCTTGCAAATGATGAAAAATATCATTAGAATTTTGTTGCTTTACTCATTTTCAAAGAAATCTGGGTTTTGTTTCCATTTCAAGTTGTTTGAGAATAGAATGGACAAATCAACTGAAGAATACAAAAGCAAGCAAAAATCAGCAGTCTTTACCACATATTTTTGGAAAAGCTAAAGAAAGTAAAATGTACATCAACACGAATCTTAAGCATCCAAAACTGAATAATGTAAAAAAAAAATGAAGCTCTAGGACAAAGAATATATAAAGACAGGAAAACTATTGGCATGAGTATTTGAATAGATACTATACTTCGTTCAGGATTTGGTAAGGCAATACTCAGAAGAGATAATTCAGAGGATTATTCAAAAAATGGTAATAAACATGATAATGAAAATTTCCTTCTTTTGTCAGAAACACAGAAACATTGATCACAGGGCAGACTATTTTTACAGAATAGAAACATCAACACACAAAAAAGAGTACAGAGTACAGAAAGAGTACAGAGAAGAGCAACAAAGATGATTAGGGGCCTGGAGGCTAAAACATATGAGGAACGGTTGTTGGAATTGGGTATGTCTAGTTTAACGAAAAGAAGGACGAGGGGGGACATGATAGCAGTGTTCCAATATCTCAGGGGCTGCCACAAAAAAGAGGGAGTCAAGCTATTCTCCAAAGTGCCTGAAAGCAGGACAAGAAGCAACGGATGGAAACTAATCAACGAGAGAAGCAACCTAGAACTAAAGAGAAACTTCCTGACAGTTAGAACAATTAACCAGTGGAACAACCTGCCTCCAGAAGCAGTGAATGCTCCAACACTGGAAGTTTTAAAGAAGAGACTGGACAGCCATTTGTACGAAATGGCATAGGGTTACCTGCCTGAGCAGGGGGTTGGACTTGATGATCTGCAAGGTCCCTTCCAACTTTATTATTATTATTATTATTATTATTATTATTATTATTATTATTATTATTATTATTATTATTATTATTATTATTATTATTATTATTATTATTATTATTATTATCATCTCACAGTCAGCCAGATATTCAGACTGGATTTGGCATTTTGTCTACCTATCGAGTCCTTACCAAGGAACTGGGATAGGCAGATGTGGATGTTTGATAGTATTACAGATTATTATTATTATTATTATTATTATTATTATTATTATTATTATTATTATTATTGTTGTTGTTGTTGTTGTTGTTGTTGTTGTTTTTATTGTTGTTATTGTTGTTTTTGTTGCTTTTGTTGTTATTGTTATTATTGTTGTTATTATTATTACTGCACATTGTTAGAGATTAAATACAAAATCAAATAATTCATTATTCATAATGTAAGCCAGGTAGAAAAAAAAATATAAATATATTTCTATATGTGAACATTTTGTGGAACACTGTCTAGTAGAAAACACAACCAGATTAATATTATACATTTTTAGTGTACTGTTTACAAAAATTGAATGTGTACAAAATAATTTGAGAGACTAGGGATATGATAATGCTACAAACAAAGTCTGGTATCAGGCTAGAAATTGAGAGACTGTGAATTATAGTTTTTTCCTTAGGCATGAAGCCAGCAAGTTACTCTTTTTCTCTCAACTCCACCCATTTAGCTTTTGTTATTGGAGGGAAAATAGGAGGCATGTTTGATCCCTTGAGTTGATCAAAATTAAAGATATAATTTAAAAAATCAATCAAATAAATAAATATAGAAAGTATAGCAAATTGAAACAGGATATCGTTGATAAAAATTCTAGAGCAGAGTGAATTATCATTCTGGGCATTCTTTAAATTTGGTAGTGAATGATGCAGAAAAATAACTTTTGGCACCACAAAATTCTTTTATATTATACAAAAATCATAAAATAAATTTTTAGGCTCAATAAAAATTAGAGAACATTGAAACACATTTATCAAAAATATGTTTTGAACTATGAAACATATTTTTGAAGAAAAAGAAAAAAGGTTTTTTACCAAAGAAATTGCAGAATCTTTTGTCATTGACACCAAATTCTCGCAATAGAAAGCAGCAGAAAAAGCAGGAAGATTTATTTTGACTACAAATCTCATCTGTGATCTAAAAATAAATTTCAAAATAACTTTGTCTATATTAGATACAACAGCACTATCCTTAAAATAAAGGTTTATGACAGAGGTTCCCAACCTTTTGGGCACCAGAGACCGGTTCTGTGGAAAGAGGTTTTTCTGCGGACCAGAGGGTGCATGGTTTTGTGTGCTGCCCCCATCTTGCAGATGGGGCTTTGATTGTTTGTGTGGACAGTTGCTGGCATGCTGTGGCCCGGTACTGGTCTATGGACAGGGGGTTGGGGACCCCTGATTTATAATATTATATTGATATAGCTTTTTCAGTATCCTAGATCACATGGAATATTTAGAATTGGAATGAATGTGAATTACTGCAGATATGTAAACATTTACAATTGAAATTGATAGGAACTTCACAAGTTGATGATGTTGTGATGTTGATGGTACACTAATGCATAAGGAACTCTAAGCTTTACTTTGTTCTCTAAAAGCTGTCCTGACTTCTGTTCAAGCAGTACAATATTTTCACAGCAATAATACACTAGACACATTTCTGAATACTTCTACAGCTCTCATATTATATTGAATTTTATCAATTCTCAGTCACTGGTGTGGAACATAACTTCTCAATATCAAAGTTTAATTTAAAGTCATTCAAGGTCTATATTCTCAAAAACAGATTGTCTAAGCACCCTTTTTATAATAAATGTATAAGTAAACTTTGAAATTGTCATAACAAATTGTGTTTATAACAGCAAGATGAGAATCTGCTTCAATCCAAGTTATTATATCCTAGTGATTTTGAGTTGTTAATTACTGTGGTTGAAAACTGAAATTTGCTATTATTTTAATAATTTGTATTGTATAAAAAATACAAGTTAAATAAAGTACAATGTATTAACAAATAGAAATTAAGAAAGGACAACATTTTTCAATATGATAGAGTCCCCATGCAATGAGAGGAAATTTCAGGGTTGCTGGTTCAGGAGAAGAATGGAGCAGAAAAAGAGCCAGAGAAAGAGAAAGAGAAATTTACTTTTTGAGCTATGCACTTTGAGGATCATCTAGCATTTGCTTTTTTTGTAAATATTCTTCTAAGTGCCTTCTTTACTTCCTCATTTTTCAGACTATAGATAATTGGGTTCAGCATGGGGGTCAAAATGCTGTACTGAATAGAGAAAAGTTCATCCAGTGTAATGGAAGATACACTGCTAGGTTTCATGTACTGAGACATTCCAGTCATGTATAGCAAACCCAACACAGTGAGATGAGAACTGCAGGTGGAGAAAGTTTTTCTTCTGCCCTCTGCAGAATGGATCTTCATGATGCTGGTCATGATGTGAATGTAGGAGATCAAAGTTGGTAAGAAAGAACCAAGTCCAAAAAACAATACAGAAAATAAAAGAATCCCATTATTAAGAAAAGTGTCAGAACAAGATACTTTCAATAGTAATGGAAGTTCACATCTGAAGTGATTAATTTCTCGAAGGCCACAAAACTGTAAGCCAAATATGGGAACTGTGTTTATAGTTGCAGATAATAAACCCATTAGCCATGCTCCTGTAACCAGATAAGTACATATTACTTTATTCATGATCATTATGTAATGAAGTGGGTGACAAACAGCAATGTATCTGTCATATGCCATTGCTGAAAGTAGAAAAACATCTGTAACACTTAGTAGAAAACTGAAAAACATTTGAATAATACAACCAGTGAAGGAAATTGTCTTTTGTTTCATAAGAAAGTTCATTAACATCTTAGGGACAATATCTGTAGAGTAACAGATATCAACAAAGGACAAATGGGTGAGGAAATAATACATGGGTGTGGAGAGAGAAAGATCCATTCTTATGATCAAAATTATTATGATGTTTCCTAACAGTGTAATTAGAAAAATTATTGAAAAGATCAAGAAAAGGAAAATCTGTAGTTGAGGATCACCTGAAAGTCCAAGGAAAAGGAAGACGAATGAATCAGTTTGATTCTCCATTTTTGTTTACTCATCTATAAAACAAATATATATACATATATATATACATATATATATATATATATATATATATATATATATATATATATATATATATATATATATATATATATATATATATATATATATATATATAAAGATATAATGCAAAGTATGGCTCAGCTTAGATGATATTAAACATTTCTATTTTCAACTCTCATTGCATTCAATTAAGGTTTTGATTAAAAGTTTGGCTCCCTTTTACATGCACATATGTACAACACACACACACACACACACAATCATGAATAATTTGTGGGCAGATGTCTTAAGATGCAAAGTTATAACTAATAAAATTTGAGAACATGTTGACCTTAAGCTCTACGTTAAACAGGAAAATGAAGAATCTACCTAGTATAGTTTATTCCTGAGGCAGTTATCAAGTTGTATTCTTGGAAAACTTGGAATTTTCTTAAAGCTCATTGAGGTTCCTAAAATTAAAAAAAAGGAATAAATTCTCTGAATGTTACTTTAGCTATCATTACTTAGAATTATTTCCAAAGTGTCCAAAGTTTAATTGATCAGCTGAATTGGAACATGCCCTAGAAAGTTCTGTAAAGTTTTGCTATATTAATATAGAACTTTTTTTTTTATTTTAAAAAGTGACATACATTGGCATTCCATTAATATTTGAGAGGTACAGATTTTCTGAATCATTAGCATTTTCCTATTAATTAATTGTAGCCATTAATAAAATGGAAATGTACTTAGGTTTAGAATTGCTCACTGTTCAAGAAATAATCAGGAATATTTTTCAAGGCAGAAGAATTTACTTGAATGTTCTTGCAGGAAATGACCAGAAGGATTGCACTTACCTTACCTTTCAAAATAAACATTAAGGTAGGGACTGAATAATATCCCCAACTCTAAGTCCATTTATTTATATTTCTGTTAAGTGAACAAAATCAAGTCCAGTGTTTTTTTCCAAACCAACATATTGGCTTATTTATTATTATACATTCTATACAAAGGTATCATACATTCCACAATCTAAAAAAAAAAGGGTATCTCAGAAGGGACAATATTCCCACATGAAAATTCCTTGCCAACAATTAACACAGTTTATAGTTATACTCATTTCTCCTATGAGTTTCTCCTTATGAGCCGTGGTGGAACAGTTGTTAGAATGCAGTACTGCAGGCTACTTCTGCTGATTGTGGGCTGCCAGCAGTTCGCCCGTTCAAGTCTTACCAGCTCAAGGTTGACTCAGCCTTTCATCCTTCTGAGGTCCATAAAATGAGGATCCAGAATGTTGGGGACAATATGCTGACTCTGTAAACTATTTAGAGATTAGGCTGTAAAGCGCTGTGAAGCAATATATAAGTTTAAGTGAAATTGCTATGACTGAACAATGAAAAGCACATACATTCTTCATAATTTAAAGAAAAAATGAAAAAGAAAGAAAAACTTGATGGGAAACTATATTTTAAAAAATGGGAAAATAAAACAAAACAACAACAACAACAACAACAACAACAACAATAATAATAATAATAATAATAATAATAATAATAATAATAAAAAAAACACCCATGCCTTAAAGAACATCTATTTAATTCCTAAACACCTATTCCTTACCATAGATAGTGACAGGGACAGGGGTTATTCCTCTGTCCTTGTTCTTTTGGACCTCTCAGCGGCTTTTGATACTGTGGACCACAGTATCATGCTGCGGCGGTTGGGTGGGTTGGGAGTGGGAGGCACTGTGATGCGGTGGTTCTCCTCCTTCCTCACCGACCGTACGCAGTCTGTATTGGCAGGGGGACAGAGGTCGACCCCAAGGCCCCTAAC
>NW_015386854.1:175781-202604 GCF_001527695.2 Protobothrops mucrosquamatus | reverse complement strand
CCCTTCCTTTCGCCGCGCCCTCAAGACTTGGTTATTCCAGCTTGCAGGACTGGCCTAGGGTAATTTTTAGAGGGGTTTTAATTAATATTTTAAATTGGACAATCTTTAAATATTTCTTTTAATTAATTTTAAACCTGTATTGTTATTTATGTATTTTAATTGATTGTCAGCCGCCCTGAGTCCTACGAGGAGAAGGGCGAGATATAAATCTAAATTATAAATAAATAAATAAATTAATTAATTAATTAATCTAATCTATGTTTTGCACAATGAACCCAAAGTTCAAGGTTCCTGATTTTTAAATGTCCCTAGACACACTCAAATGAAGTAATCATACTATTTACTTTGCATACAATTTAAAAATTTAATGATGAAAAAAATAAGGTTCCACATTTAGACAAGAAAAACCAAATGCACAGGTACAGTATAGGTGGTACCTTGCTCAGTAGTAGTAACTGTGAGAGGATCTTGAAGCCCTAGTGTACAATCACTTAAATATGAGCCAGCAGTGTGCTGCAGCTGCCAAAAACCCAACACAGTTCTAGACTGCATTAACAGAGGGATAGGATCAAGATCATGTGAAGTATTAATACCACTTTACAATGCCTTGGTCAGGCCACACTTGGAATACTGCATCCAGTTTTGGTCACCACGATGTAAAAAAGATGCTGAGACTCTAGAAAGAGTACAGAGAAGAGCAACAAAGATGATTAGGAGACTGGAGGCTAAAACATATAAGGAATTAGAATTGGGTATGATTAGCTTAATGAAGAGAAGGACGAGGGGTGACATGATAGCAGTGTTCCAATATCTCAGGGGTTGCCATAAAGAAGAGGGAAGAGACTGGACAACCATTTGTCTGAAATAGGGTTACCTGTTCGAGCAGAGGGTTGGACTAGAAGACCTCCAAGATCCCTTCCAACTCTGTCTATTCTATTCTATTCTATTCTATTCTATTCTATTCTATTCTATTCTATTCTATTCTATTCTAAATGCCTGATTACATATATTTAATAAATTTGTATTCAAAAATATGTGTATTAATATATGGCAAATATATTATAATAAATTAATTCATAATACTTATAAAGTACTTATGCTACTTTGTGGAGAAGAAATTCTCAACTGGCTTGGATTGTAAATGCATTCCCAAAGGAAATTACATAGAATGAAGATATATAAGTACAAAGCTCGTAGTAGAAATGATTTCATCTTTTAACTTAAAAAAGAACTCAAAAAAAAGAAAAGAAAAATTTCCTGTACATCATTTAAAAGATGCACCTATATTTGTATCTTTGAAACAAAATATATCAAGATTGAAATATGAGTGAGTTTCGTCCCTTTATATTTTCACATTTTAATGAGAATATTTTTCCCTAGAACCCATTAGAAAAAAAATTACTCTAAAATTACTATTCTACTTGAAATATTTTTCCAATCAATTCTCAGTTAGGTGGTTCTTTGTTTGTGTTATTTTAAGCTCCTTTGTATAGTTAGTTGTTTCAGATTTTGTGAAATTGTTACAAATTGCACCACTTGTCGTTTGGCTGGTGTGCTTCATCCTATTGATTAATATTCAGTATATTTTGTCTTCATTTGTATTTCATGTGCATGGAAAGGATAAATGAGAATATAAGATTTCTATCTAGGTAGATGCAAATATACTGTAGATTAAAAATATAGAAGTAAATATAGATACTCTTTAAAAGGTGCTAAAATGTATTTCTGCAGTTTTCCCAAGTTCTCTCAGCTTCCAAATGGTTTTTGAGAGGATTTGCTCAGATAGAAATATTAAAAATCATTTTTACTTAAGGCAAAATTCTTCAGTGACCTAAAGAAGCTCAAATCTACCTTGCTCTAAAGAATGCACATTATGTTCAAACTTTTTTTTTACTGTTTCTCTCCAAATCATGAAGTAGTTTGTCCAGATATGAATAGATGACCCACAAAAATGGTTATTATATTTCAAAATATTTTTTACAGCTTGGAAGAAAAAAACAAAAGCAATTACTTCCTTGTGAGAAAAAGATGCAGTTTTGAAAATGGAAATCAATATTAATTATGATACCATAAACTTTGGGGATGAACTGACTTTATTTCTACCTATTAAATGACATGACAACAGCATTCTACATTACTGGACAAACATCAAAAATCATTTTGGAAAATAATCTTCAGTAAGTGTTTTTATGACAATATCAATGATCCAAGTCTATTACATTAAAAATAAACTCATTCTGGTATTGTACAATTCTCTTAGAATTGTAATTCTTGTAAGAAGGTCAGGATTTGCATTTCTCCTGATTTATTATTTTATTTATGTTTTTAAATACTTTAATACTGTAAAGCCTAGATGTAAGGTGTTTCCCTAGTTGGCTGTTACTGAGATAATGGGCATATATTCTGGATTCTGAATTATTTGCAGCCTTTGAGTGATTTTTAAACCAAATAAAATATATTACACAGAAGATTATCCATCAATATTTGGAATGTTTCTAAAAAATATAGTTTCCCAGAATATATTAATTCCTTAATTAATTTTTGTCTCAATTAAACATACTAATAGGAGAATTGAAAACTGTGAAAAACCAATTAAAACACATATAAAAAAGAATCCAGTAAACTATCCCTTTGCTAATGTTAAGTGGTTTCATTCTATTTTGTTTTTTTCTTAAACAAACAAACAAATAAACAAACGCATTTGTAATCTATTCTTCATTGTGCCCTGGAATATTCCTTTATAACTTAAAGAGATAGATGCTTACATTTTTTGTTTTTTTGTTTTTTATTTGCAGTGATTATGTGCATCCTATATTAAACAATATCCATTTGATTTTCTTTTGGACAGATCTTATTTTTCTTGAATAATCTGAGATGGAAAATCAAACTGAAATAAAAGAGTTCATACTCTTGGGACTCTCAAAAGATCCTCATCTACAAGATTTTCTTTTTGTCTTGTTTCTAATCATCTTTTTAATGACATTATTAGGCAACATGGTGATTATACTGGTGACCAGCACTGAGTTTACCCTGCAGATTCCCATGTTCTTTTTTCTCAAACATTTAGCTTTTGTTGACATCTGCTATTCATCAGTTACTGTCCCAAAATTGTTAGGAAACCTCATAACAAAGAAAAAAACAATTTCTTGGGAAGGATGCATTGCACAGAATTTCTTCTTTTTTCAAGCTGTTTGTGCAGAAGTGTTCATCCTCTCAGCAATGGCTTATGATCGATATGTTGCTATATGTGACCCACTACATTATACCATAAACATGACAAAAGAAACCTGTAGACAGTTAGTGGGTGCGTCCTGGGGAATGGGTTTCTTATATGGTACGGCAAATGCACTGCCTTTGTTAAATCTGCATTTTTGTAGTGACAATACCATCAGACATTATAGCTGTGAACTTCCTTCACTTTTGGCCTTGTCTTGTAAGAAGAACCTCATCAATTATATTGTTCTTCTTATCTCTATCTTTATATTTGGTTTGAGTTCATTTCTTTTCACACTGGTATCTTACATTTACGTCATTTCAGCCATCCTGAAAATTAATTCAGCAGAAGGCAGACAAAAAGCATTTTCCACCTGCAGTTCCCACCTCATTGTGGTGGGCTTATTTTACACTACAGGTTTTATCCGGTATATGAAGCCAAGTTTAGAATCACTTGTGGATTTGGACAAAGTGATCTCTATTCAGTATAGCATCTTAACACCAATGTTGAATCCCATCATATACAGTCTTAAGAACAAAGAGATCAAATCTGCTTTGGTGAAACTGTTTGGAAAATATAACCCCATTTTTAACCCATGAAAAAATCATTTGTAGCACTTTACTCTGAACACCATAGCCCTTCTAGCTCTAACCAGGAGGAAAATATCCAGAATGATTTCCATGTCTCTCCAAAGTCCCCACTAATTATACTTGCAATGTGAGAATCCTTCTTGTCTTCATTTGTCCCGACCCGTATAAAGCCATAGATCTCCACCAAAACATATAAGGTTGCTATATTTCAATACAGATGCAGATATACAGCTATATAACTCAGGAATTTAAATTAGTTTAATTTGTTTCTTCTTTAAATATGCATGTGATTACCCAACAAGTCATTCTTTGTGGAATTATCTATAACACATTTTACACTGATTCATTTTTAGGTATAAGAATTTAGTTGCAAATTTAACAAATTGAAATATGTTATTATCTTTTGAGTAAGGTTTGAGATTTGTCATTTCACATTAGTATGCATAGTTCACAATTGTTGAAACTGTAATGGAAGGACACTCTCACAGGCGGTTGTATCACCATGTAGAGAAATTCATGTAGTAGAGATACAATAAAGTTATATGCTTAATAATAAAGACTAAGATATCATTTTATATGCTTGATAATTTAACACCTGTTTACACTGTTATACTTAGGTAATTTTAAAGGGTAAATCAATAGCACAAATCTTTCTTCACTGCCCTTTTATTTAAAAGTACATCATTACTTTCTTCTTTCTATAATTTATTCTGTGTAATCATCAAAACTATAAAATGTAGTAGTAATAGTAGTAGTAGTAGTAGTAGTAATAATAATAATAATAATAATAATAATAATAATAATAATACAGTTGGAAGGGACCTTGGAGGTCATCTAGTCCAATCCCCTGC
Source organism: Protobothrops mucrosquamatus (assembly GCF_001527695.2). Lineage (NCBI taxonomy): Eukaryota > Metazoa > Chordata > Lepidosauria > Squamata > Viperidae > Protobothrops > Protobothrops mucrosquamatus. The sequence goes on along the minus strand of NW_015386854.1, from coordinate 197,949 downwards.
TCAGGCAGGAAACCCTATACCATTTCAGACAAATATAAGTTCATTTAATTTTTGATTTACACAAAACGTTTGCAAGGGCTTTCCAGTTTAGCAATAAATGTAGATATTGGGGTTTTTTCTGACTATCTCAGGAAGTCCCATCATCTTCACCAACCATTCCTCCATTGTAGGTATTGCAGAATCTTTCCATCATCGTGCAGTTATTATATACAAAAAGAAATTTCTATGACTTTTTACAACTTTTGTCCATCAGTACCAAAAGAAAGATTTCTGGTATAGCAGACTTTAAAATACTCTGAATCACTGGATGCATTTGAATTCAAAATTTTCCAGCTTGTTAACAAATCCATCAAACATAACAAATGTCTCTTCTTGTTGTTCACATTTGTAACATACATTTGAAGTGTTACAGGAGAAGGCAATCCTACAAATAACCATGTAGGACTTCAAAGGTGATAATCAGCACCCAGAAAGAACCTGGGAGGCAGTCCAGGTCATGTAATATAGGTGAGAAAGGCTGTGAACACTTAATAATGTGTTACAGGTTGTAACTTCTGAATGGTGTTCAAGAGTAGCCCTATGCAATAGGGCATGAAATGTAGAAAGTAATATCTACAGGAGCAATCTACATGATAAGATAAAAAATAATTATTGTTACAAAGATTTCTTTCTTTTTATGTTCTATATTATTTTACTTGACCAAATAACCTTGATTGTTTTCATTAATTATAGTTTATATTACTACTGGGGAAAAAGAAATGGAAAATCAGGCCAGAGGGACCAGAGGATTTCCAGGCGAAACGTCAGTTCAGATTTCCATCTTCTATCTATTTGCTTTGACCTATGCAATCACTTTGTTTGGAAATATGATGATTATTATGGCAATCAATGTAAATCATCTCCACAATTCTATGTACTTCTTTCTAAATCACCTGTCTTTTCTTGATATCTGTCTTTTTCCACCACTGTGTCTAAGATGCTAATTAATTTGATAATCAGCCAAACAATTTCATATAAAAGCTATATCACTCAGATGTTTTTAATTCTTCTGACAGCATGCACTGAAGTTTTCCTTTTTGCAGCAATGGCTTATGACCGATCTACTGCAGTATATCAGTTTTCTATTCCTGTAAAATGCAATTCCTCATCCTTATATTATTTAATCTTTAATTACTATACTTTTTTAAAAAAAAATGTTTTATTAAAGATTTGAATAGTACTGTAAAAGATAATACAAACTAATGTCAAAAAGAATAAAGAAAATAGAAAGGTAAGAAATAAAAAGTTCAAAAAGAGAAAGAAAGGAAAATGAAAAGAAATAAAAACCAGAATATTTAAAAAAGTGACTCCAGATCTTCTTCACAAGTATAAACTTATTTGGTATTTCCCCACCCCCTATAAAGTCAATTTCTTCCCATAATTCCCCTCTTCCATTTACAAATCTAAAAATTCATAATGGGGTTTCCAACATTTATGATAGTTAAGCCACTCCCTTGTTCACAGAAAGATAAAGTGTGGGAGGGGGAAGGACATTCAGACTTGCAAGACTGATGTCAGCCCAACAGGACAAACCACACTAAGATGTCATATAGGTCAGGACTTTTTTATATTTACAGTTATATTAATAAAATCATGCAACTATTGCTTACAAAGTATGTTATTAAAAGAGGATTCAAGTATGCCATTTTCAAACAGATACGATACTGAGTTCCTGAAGCATGTTCTCCACCTCCCCTATTTGGCAAAAAAATTGAGTTCATCCTGTTATAAAGTATATTTCTGATACATTCTTTTCATAACAAATTAACATTTTATGTAGACTTTTAATATTATTTGAAATATTGCTGTTTTAAGAAAAACAAACAAACAAACCCAGTGGTAGGATTCTAATATGTGAACAACTGGTTCTCTGTGTGGATCTCACTTCCAGAAGTCCATTTTAGGCTTGGACAAAAAAAATTAGCTACCAGTTCTACTGAACTGGTGCGAACCGGCTAAATCCCACCACTGAACAAACCCCTTTGGATATATCTAAACTGTACATATCATTAGTTGGGGAAGATGTATTCCGTATTGGTTTCCATTCTTCTGAATTCCAGGAGGAATTGCAGCATCAACTCACTCTTTTTCTTATTATCTTCCTCCCCAGGAAGATTTCCCCATACTTAAATGTCAATTCTAAAGATGCTGAGCATTTCATAGCTGCAACTACACCCTAGAAGGTAACTGCTTATCTCCTGTGTTTTGTGGCAAGAGGAAATATTTTTATTGTAATATGAAAAAGATAGTTGTGTTCTCTTTTCATATTTTAGTCCTGAAATCTCTTTACAGAATTACTGGAATGATTGGGAAAAAAAACAGCCTTTTTCAATAAAATGCATTAGCAGCAATTGGGTTGGGTTATCTTGGCTACCACCAAAAGTTCATCATGGGCATAGACTATTGACTTCTGCTCCACACATAGAAACATGCACAGAGTTCCTTCAATGTCATTTGCTTCAATTTTAGCAATAACTCAGAGTAAATCTATAGGGCTCAAAGTGGCTTTCTTGCTGAAAAATGTGTTAATCTTATCAAAGTTGCCAGACAACCATTCACTTGAAAAACTGGAGCTCTTGCATATATCTTTTCCATTCAGGTATCTTCCAAAAACTTTCAAATACTATTTGAATCTTTCTTTCTCCAATCTCTCACAGCAAATACCATGATCTAGCCATTCCTGACTACTCTTAAAAAACAACAGCATCATGTACTTACTACTTGGACAGAATGCCAAAAAAGTGCATGGCTGTAAAGATGAGGTGGAGGGTGAGAAAGATTTGCAAAGAAGATAGTAGCAAAACAATTCTATACTGTTGCTAAATCTATGTATATATCTAGTAACCAAAAACTCAGATTAATACAATGATGTGTTTATCAGTAAAAGGTAGGAAAGAATTCTCATTAACTACATGAATAGGAAATTAAGGAGTTCTTAGAGATAACTAAGCAAGTGCATTCACATTAAAAATAATGGATAGCACAACAGTTGATAAGCTGACATTTCATCTTCCAAACATATCTGTATTTTCAGAATGGCTGTCCTTAGAAACAGTTTCTCCTAATATAATACCCGACTTGCAATAAACAGAGAGAATATATCATGTATACTATCACTTTCATTCCTGTGCAGTATGTGCAAACATAATTTTTAATCTTCTTTTTCTTCTCCCTAGTGTTTTTCTACAAGTTCAAAGTTCAATTTTTGGATCAACAAAGTGTTAATCCATTTGGTTTTGCCAGGAATTGAGTCAGCCCTGACATCGTGGGCTGAGAGAGGGTGACTGGCATAAAGTGTCTCTGTCAAATTTCATGCCGAATGATTCTTGAATTATCTGAGCTGGAAAATCAAACTGTAATAACAGAGTTTATTCTGTTGGGACTCTCCAATAATCCAAGGATACAAGATTTTCTCCTTTTCTTGTTTATGATCATTTTTTTAATCACCATTCTGGCTAATATGGTAATTATATTGGTGATCAGGTCTGAGCTTCACTTTCGCACCCCCATGTTCTTCTTTCTCAGCCATTTAGCTTTTGTTGACATTTGCTATTCCTCAGTCACCGTTCCCAAAATGCTGGCAAACTTTATCCAAAAGCAGAAAACTATTTCCCGGGAAGGATGCATTGCACAGATTGCCTTCTTTTTCCAAATTGCTGGTGCAGAAGTGTTCATCCTTTCAGCAATGGGTTATGACCGATATGTGGCTATATGTCACCCTCTGCACTACAGCAGATACTTGACAAAAGAAGTATGCAATAAAATGGTGAGTGGTGCTTGGCTCCTGGGTTTCTTTCATTCTATAGCCAATGCCCTTCCTTTGCTAAATCTCAAGTTTTGCAGCAACAATGTCATTAAACACTATACCTGTGACCTTCCTCCACTCTTGGCTTTGTCTTGTGCAGAGACTCTCACTAATTACATTATTCTTCTAATATTTGTATTTGTATTAGGTTTTAGCTCATTTCTTTTTACCCTGGTCTCTTACATTCGCATCATTTCAACCATCCTGAAAATTAAATCAGCAAAAGGCAGGAAAAAAGCTTTCTCCACATGCAGCTCCCATCTTATTGTTGTGGGCTTATTTTACCTTACATCTTTTTTTCACTATATGAAGCCAAGTTCAGAATCATTAATAGATCTGGACAAAGTGATTTCTATTCAATATAGCATTTTAACTCCAATGTTAAACCCTATCATATACAGCCTGAAAAACAAAGAGATAAAATATATTCTATTGAAAATGTTTGGAAAATGGACGCCCTTTCCTCATCCCTGAAATAATACTTTTAGTTCCTTATAACTACCCACCTGCAATCCTAGTACAACAACATAAAAGGCTTAACAATACAGCATGGTTTAAGGGTAGCCTCCCTCTCTTTCTATGACAGCTTCTTATTTGGGGACTGATATAATATTAAATAATATTGAATAAGAGAGCCAAGATACAATAGGCTAAAATGTATAATAATATATTCAATAATATATTTAAAAACTAGATAGATAGATAGATAGATAGATAGATAGATAGATAGATAGATAGATAGATAGACAGACAGACAGACAGACAGACAGACAGACAGACAGACAGACAGACAGACAGACAGACATAGATAATAGACAGACAGATATCAAACTGATTATTTGCAATATCAAATAAATAGAATTTCTAATATATTTTATACTATAATGTGATAAGCATATTTATTTGGGAAGTTGGAATCTCTCATTTAATATCAGGTACTGTTTAGAAATTCCATTAACTTTATATATCCACATACAGTAGTTGTCATCAACAACAGTCTGAAAATGTATTGCATATTTTCATCATGCAGCTATTTTTCAGTTGCTGCTGCTTTTGTTGTCTTGATATTATTTTTTTAGTCCTAATCCACATAATTTGGTTCACATTGATAGACCTATACACAGATTAACTGGACATTTTATGGATGTTTTGTGAAGAAATTTAAAGCGTAAATTACAAATGTTCTAAAGGTATATTTTTCATCATACAATGATAAAGACCCAGTTTATGGTTTCCATGCTCCTTTTTAATTATTTAATGAATACTGTTTTGCTTCCTGAAATCCTACCATGAAAGAATCTTTAACAGAGGTTGAATCGATGGAGTCTGTTAATTTGGGCTAAGTCATTTCAACTTTAGAATTTTTTTTAAAAAAATGTTCTATATGATTTGTTTTTGTTTTTCTAAGTCATAAAGTTTGCTTGAGTTCTAAGATGGCGGCACCTGGATCGGCTGCGCCTGCATTGGCTCTCGAAGGTGAAAAGTTTTGGGAGGGCCACATGATCAGGAAAGTTTTGATGTGTTTGAGCAACATGGTTGAACCAACAGTCTTTGCTGGCATGGCAAGTTTCTAGCTGTTTCGGAACTGTTGATGAGACCATTAAAAGTTGTTGGCGCTGTTTGAAATTGTTCTGCCAGCAGCAAGATCTGACTGCTGGCCCAGCGACGGATTCTATTGCAAATCAGGGCTGTTTCTGAAGGAGGCAAAGGAGGAGAGGTCCCGGAGTTTATGGAGCGAAGGAACTGGATGAAACTGTCAGCAGGCCCAGAGAAAGAGAGAGAGGCTTTTGGAGGAATTGGTGGCAGTGGCAGCATGCTCCAGGGGCAAAAAGAAGCAAGGCCTCTTTAAGGAAAAGGTGGAAGAGACAGGATCAGAAAAATGAAAGGAGGCAAGGTTGTCCTGCAGGAACACAGCTAGATTGAGAGCTAATCCACATAAAGCTTCATTTCCACCTGTCCTATTTGCTATTATTCGCTCCCTAGAGATTAAAATGGACGATCTGAAACTTGAGCTGACCACAAACAAGGAGTGTATATCAGAGGTGGTGACTCTTTGAGAGCTGTATGCAACGAAATTTCATTTTGATGTATGCCGATTGGTGTACATTCAAAGTGACAATAAAGTTACATTGTTGTTGTTGTTGTTGTTGTTGTTATTATTATTATTATTATTATTATTGAAGTGGGCTATATGGTGACCTACAAGGAAATGATTAAATGCATACTTTTCAAACCTTTTTAGCCTTCTAGAGCAGAGTTTCCCAACCTTTTTGACTTTGCAGATTGGTGGGGGGGGGGAGGGGATGATTCTGCATGAGCAGTGGGCAAGCACACACATTCACACAAGTGGAGCCTGCACACACACACACTCCTCACTGCTCACAGAAGTGGAGATGTGCACACTCATATTCGCCCACCACTTCCACAACTTGGTTCCAAATGGCACAAGGCCTGGTAGTGAGCTGCAGCCCAGGGGTTGGGGACCCCTGTTCTGGAGGGCTCTGAAGATCTAGATTCCCCCAGGCATTGGACTAGAATGGCAGGTTGCACTATAAGGATGTTTGGTCTGTCCCCCAAGATAAAGAACAAATTTTATCCATGTTTTATGGATTGTTCTGAACCAGCTAGAGTATGAGTTACATAACCATATATGTCCTGTAAATAAATAAATTAACACTTGAAATAAATGTAACATACTTCTTTCTCTTGCTATATAGCACTTGCAATAAAAATACTAAATTGTCCAACAGCTTTTATGCACAAAAAATGGTTATGAAGTGAATTCCTTTGAAAACATGAGTGTGTTTGACTACATTTTTTTTAAAAAAAAACACCTAATTCCCTTCAGCCTATATTCAGTCTGCAATAATATCTGTTTTCTGAACTATACTGACCAAAATTATAAGGTTGTTTTTGGGACGAAAGAAAGAAAAAGCCAAGTGCTTTGACAAATATCTCTTTGACTAGAATCAGTGGCAAAGTTATTTTAATTCCTACTCCAAGCATGCTGAATTAGAGAGCGTTCAAAACTAATCCAGGTTGGTTATCTTCTAGTGACCATTAAAAATTCTTATCTAGCCATTCCATGTTTTGTGTCTGAGAAATTTCAACAAGCCTGGACCTAGTTATCATGTTAAGCCAAATGAAATTGGAAGCTTCAACTGTAGTATTGAAACATTATTGAGACCTTGAGAGTCTGATTTGCTTTTCACTACTCCCACCATAATGGATTTATTACTATCACAAAGGATTAGAACATCTTTTGATCTGCTATCATGGTGATTTCATAACATTCAACAATTATTGAATGAATGAATGTAACTTGAGGAGTACTGATAACCAGTGTTTCTCAACCTTGACAATTTTAAGGCATGTGGACTTCAACTCCCAGAATTCCACAGCCAGCAATGCTGGCTGTGGAATTCTGGGAGTTGAAGTCCACATGCCTTAAAATTATCAAGGTTGAGAAACACTGTGATAAACTATAAGTGAAAAACCTGGAACATCAGTATAATTCTCATCCAGTCTTCTCAGTGCCAATGCACCTGTTAAAACAATATTGGCTATTAATGAAGTAACCAACACTTTGTTCCTGTAACAGAAGCAAATATGTATCTAGATGGAACAGCTAGCTCTGAGCCTGAACCTGCTCACTTAGCAAAAGAGTTGGAATCAAAGTCAGATGCCAGCACAGATGGGCCTTCTGTTTCCCAACAGTGGGTTTCCCTTTATTCTGGTAATCCAAGGAAATTTACTCATCTTCTTCCAAATGTATTCTTCCAAATACTCAAATATGTATTGCAATATCAAAGACATGTAATATCATAAATTTATCAGACTTTTACTGTTTTACTTTTACTGTTAATTTACTCCTAATGTTTAGTGCTGACTACATCACTTATTTTTAGTTCTTTCTTGACAAATGTGTAGAGAACAGAAAGTTATGGTATATTTTTATTCTCTTACACTTAGTAGTATGTTACATAAAACTAATATCATTACATTCTAAATTTTGCCATGAATGTAGTTAGTACACATCATTTCAAAATGCAAAAGTACAAGACATGTTATATTGGAAATGTCACTGATTGTAACCTTATTTGAATTGTCATTGCAGATTAATAAATCAATCTTCCAATATCTGAACTATATCTGCTGTACCTGATTGGAAATTAACTAACCTTTATAATTAGATCACATCAAAACAACTTTTACACTTAAAAAAAAACACTCAGAAAGAAGAAAGATATAGGTAGTCCTCAACTTAAGACCACAATTGAGCCCAACATTTTTGTTGTTAAGTGAAACATTTGTTAAGTGAACTTTCCCCATTTTACAACATTTCTTGCTATAGGTTTTAAGTCAATCACTGCTGTTGTTAAGTTAGCAACATGGTTGTTAAATGAATCTGATTCCCCATTGACTTTACTTGTCAGAAGGTCACAAAAGGTGACCACATAACTCCAGAACCCTGCAAATGTCATAACTATGAGTCAGTTGCCAAGCATCTGAATTTTGATCAAATGGCCAGAATGCTGAACTGTTATGTGTGAAAAATGGTCATAGGTCAGTTTTGTCTGTGCCATTGTAACTTTGAATGGTCACTAAATAAACTGTTATAACTTCAGGACTACCCATTCTTAGATATTTGAGTTATTTTGAAAAACTTCTTATTCAGAGTATCTGCTGAACTTTATTTTAAAATTGCTAGTAAAATATGATTCAAAAAGAGAACAAGTCAAAGACTATATGATCAGTTTGCTACAGAGTTTAGATGAGCATTAAATGTCCAACAAAGTGATTTTCGGTTAAAGAAAAATATTACATTTACATCAAATATTAGAGAAAATTGATATATGATTTATAGTTTATTTTCTTAAAATTGGTAGAAATGCCATGAACAGATCATTCTTTTATAATGTAGTAGCAATGCTGCAAATCTAAATGTTTTAGGAAAATGATTTATACAATAACTAAATAAACCTTAAAAGTTGAATTCTCACTTTAGCCTGAGATATTTTATTATATTTTGTGAAATTACATATTCCTACAAGTACACTGAATTCATTTTTTAAATGCTAACTTAAGCAATAACTTTTATTGAAAAAGATATTTGATACAGAAGAATATTAACTAAGTTGTGGAAGTATGCTTTGATGTCTGAAATCTCAAAATAATTTATTTCAAATTGGAATCAACTCTTGGATGGCAATGTAGTACATGAGTTTATGACAAACTGATAATTTGAGTTTCTCTCTGCATATAGTTTATATTTTAATTTTATATGACTCCTAAATTAGAAATGGACTTTGAAGAAATAGGAAGAAAGAATATTGGATTGCCAGGAAAATGAATTTATATGTCATCGAGAAATCAACCCAGGTTTGTCATTCCAGGCACAAATATATTAGGTTCAAATACATCAGGCACATTACGTAAAAGCTAGCTGTGTGAGCAAGTCTCTAAAACTGGGAAAGGTAGAAGGAAATGGAAAGGGATAATCAGCAGCAAGGTGGATGGACTCAGTTATGGTAGTGATGCATCATTAATGCAACATGAAGGAACAAGTTAGGGAAATATCATCATGGGGAAAATCTATGAGGGTACTCCCAAAAGTGCTTTGTTTTTCCTTGAAGACATTTCACTTCCTATCCAAGAAGCTTCTTCAGTTCTAACTGAATGGTGGAGAATGAAAGGATTTATATTCCTTGCAATCATCTGGTTGTTAGCACTCTCTCTCAGAGTCGTTGAGACACTGTAGACCCAGAATAGTGCAAATGGATGTGGAACCTTCTTGGAACTGCTGAAAGAACTATGTTGTAAACAGGAGATAGGTGGTGTCATATCCCTCCACCTCTGTTAAGAGAGGGCTGTTCAGTTTTAATGTAGATGGCCTCTTCGACCCCTCTTTCAAGTGTCTTTTTTAAAGTGTTTTTTTTTTCTAAATGGTGATTTCAAATGGTTTTTAATGGCAGCCCCAAATACAGCACATTGCAATAGACAAGCATTGAGATGGTTACATCATGAGTGTCTGTTTGAACCATTGAAATGAAACAGCTGTCATACTTTTTGGAGATGAGCGAAGACCCTCTTGATGACATCTGCCCCCTGCTCTTTGAGAAGAACTGTGAGACTAAAAGAATCCACCGATTGTGAACCATTCTTGAGTGGAGATATATTACCCTATCCAAGAGTATGAATGAAAAGTCCTCAGAGCCGGGGTGGTGGTGGTGGAGGGGGAGGGCTAATATCCACAGCTACCCAGTCAAACTATCATGTGTGTCAGGATACTACATTAATTTGCATCTATGTTATCCTGAGTCCAAGACCATGATTTTTCAGAAACCATATGCATGTTACAAGCCAATTACCAGATTCTAACAAAAGAATAACAGCTAGTTTGCAGAGACCTCTCCCTAGCAGCTTTTTTGCTATGCAGCTGGGAACAAAGTGACTTTAGGATGAGTACTATCATTCATGTTAATCCATAATCATTCTGGGTTGTGTAACATGATTTGTTCCTCCCTTTACACTGCACTCCCCAATTGGCACAATTCTCATTTATACAAACCTTAATACCCCGGTCAAACCACAGGGCTGAATACCTCTATCAGCATGTACGCAGCATTTATAAAATGGCTAAATTAACTTCTTTGATCAGAGATAAGACAATATTTATATTTATTTGTGACTGGAAACCCTTATTGATTTTTTGCATGAAACAGAAAATAATTAACTTATGACTTATGGTCTTGATGATTCGATAGAACAGATTGTAGACAGAAGAGAGCTATGTAATAACCATAGTAAGTAAGTGATAAACTTATAACTGAACTTATAACTTTTCTATTTTTCTTTCACTTTTAGCTTTCTCTTTGATTTCTTTTTCTTTTCTTCTCACTTCATATTAGTTTATATTAAATTTTATTTTCCTTTCTAAAAAATTCGGTAATATGTACAGGTATACAGCACTTATATATATTCCAAGTAGGGTTTAAGGAAGATTGCTCCAAACAGAGAGGACCTTGAACCATTCAAACATGCTCTTAAATTCCACATGGCATTAATACTTCATTTCCATTTGATAAAATCATGTTTATCCAGACTTATGTAATCATTATGCTTATGCATTCCTTTCATAAGGACTTCACATTTTAAAGTAGATTATTTTTATTCTAAGTATTTTAATTGTCAATTGTTTTAAATAAGGGAAAACAAAGGAAAGATAAACAAAAACTTTGTGGCAATTTAAATTGCTTTTATCTTAAATTGGAACAGGTTGACTCAACGAGTGTCAACTCTACAATGAGCATAGCTACAGCCATTTTTTCTTCTCATTCTAGGTTGCCACATAGAACAGAGGGAGGGGGGTTGCCCAGGTGCTTCGTTAGTCAAAATAATCTTCTGTCCTGTGGGAACCAAGGTCATCTGCTGCTCCCCAGACTAGGGACTGGGTGTTGCGTAAAAAGCCCGCCAAATAAGTATATTGGGGAATGTAGTTGCTTGCATAGTTTTGTGGGTGGGACATTTAACTTTGTAATTGGGCAATTATTACTTGTGTATTCAGACTTAGTTTCACTTTTGATCATGCCGATACTTTGTAACTAATAAACATGTTCTTCTAGGAATCTTCAAGTCTCGAAGTTCTGCTTTATTTGTCTCTGTCCGTCAGAACCATGACATTTGAATTTCTACTGCTCTGAAATGACCGAGGAAGGCATTAGCTGACTCCTTCTTTAATGTCTTGCTCAAAGAAAACTTCTACTCATATAGATGCAGAATATGGCTTTGCTGCAACAGAACTACTTCTTAGAAGGTAACTGCTATTCTTATCTTTGTGTGTGTGCATGTATGTTTTTATTTGTGATTAAAGGAAAGAAAGCAATTTTGTGACAGACTAGTTATGGCCATTAATAAAGAGAGAGAAAGATAAAGCAATAGGTATAAATATACATATTATAGATAGAAATATATACATAGATACAAACACAGATATGTCTTTCTATTTTTCTATCTGAGGATGATTAGCTGATATGTACATGACTCTGTGTGTGTGTGTGTGTGTGTGTGTTTGTGTATTTTTCAAGTCAAATATGCATAATCAAAATTCAGTGTAAAAATTGGGGTCAGCTTGCTGGGGGGAAAAGTTATTCTTAAGCAAAAAAAAAAAAAAGCATGATCTGAAGCTGAAACTAGTTCCATCAGAACTAGGATAGAAAACCTCAAACTATAAGAACTGAAAAATTGAAAAGGAACAAAAAATGAAAAAAAAAGGAATAGAAACCATTTTAGTACTGTTGTGAAATAAAACTCTAAAACTATATCTCTATATAGTCTCCAGAAGGTCAGCAGGAGAATATGATTTCCCTGTCAATAAAGGTAGAGTAGGATACATATTGAATACATGAACAGAAAATTAATAGGTTGTCAGAAGGAGAGAATCTCCTTCATTGCCATAGTGGAAAGAAAGGATGGTCCAGCATTTTCACACCACATACTTCAACTTCCTAAAATGCTACTACTTTTAATATGGCATATACAATAGACTTTTGTAATAATATGCATTAACACTGTCCTTAGAAACAGCTTCTCCTGCAGAATGCATAACTCATGTTCATGTGGATAAATTAGTGTGTGTGTATGTGTGTGTGTGTGTGTGTGTGTAATTGAATGTAACTTAATGAATAGTACCCTTTTATTTATATATGGTAAACTCAGAGAATCTCCCACTTGATTAATGCACAGAGGTGTAAGCCAAATGGGTGCAGAAAAGATACATGTTACCAAAATTTATGAATGAAAAACTATAAAGAAAAATTAAACACATAATTAAAAGAAAAAGGCAGAAATTATATTTCCCCATTAATGAAACAAATAAAAAGGAAGAAACAGATCATCATTCATTCCCAACAATTTTTAAGCATTAATCTGAAGATGCTAAATTTAAATATATGCATACAATTTAATGGAAATTAACTGTGACTCAATGATTTGGTATTTGTTTTTCTTTTTCTTTTCCAGATCCGGTGTTTCCCGAATCCTCTGAGCTGGAAAATCACACTATAATGACAGAGTTTATCTTGTTGGGGCTCTCCAATGATCCACGCATAGAAATGTATTTTCTTTTCTTGTTCTTCCTCCTTTTTTTACTCACTATTTTGGGGAATACAATAATTATACTGGTGATCAAATCTGAGCTTTGCCTTCAGACCCCCATGTTCTTCTTTCTCAGCCATTTAGCTTTTGTTGACATCTGCTATTCCTCAGTCACTGTTCCCAAGATGCTGGCAAATTTTATTACAAAGCAGAAAGCCATTTCATGGGAAGGATGCATTGCACAGATTGCCTTTTTTTTCCAAATTGCTTGTACAGAAGTCTTCATCCTCTCAGCAATGGGTTATGACCGATATGTGGCTATATGTGACCCCTTGCATTATAGCAGATACTTGACAAAAGAGACATGCAATAAAATGGTGGTTGGAGCTTGGCTGATGGGTTTCTTTTATTCAATGGTGAATGTAGTACCTTTGCAAAATCTTCATTTTTGTGGCAACAAAATAATCAGACATTATACTTGTGAGCTCCCTTCCCTCTTGGCTTTATCTTGTGCAAACACATTCATGAATTACATTATTCTTCTAATATCTGTGTTGGTTTTTGGTGTTAGTCCATTTCTTATAACCCTTATCTCTTATATTTACATTATTTTAACTATTCTGAAAATTAAATCAGTAGAAGGCAGGAAGAAAGCTTTTTCCACATGCAGCTCCCATCTCATTGTTGTAGGCTTATTTTACATTACAGCTTTTGTTCGCTATATGAAGCCAAGTTCAGAATCACTTATAGAACTGGACAAAGTAATCTCTGTTCAATATAGAATTTTAACTCCACTGTTAAACCCAATGATATATAGCCTGAAAAACAAAGAGATCAGATCTGGTGCAGAGAAATTATTTAGAAAATGTAGGTCCATTCTTTAATCATAAAATGATACTCAGAAATCTTGATTTAATATCCTCACAACTTCAACAGTGTGAGAGAAAAAAAGAATAACATAGCAAGGATGAGTGTTACTTCCTTAAAATTCTTAATATTTTGGAGTTATCCTGTGATAGGAGTATATGAATAGTTCTAACTGAGCACTGCTGAAACAATGTGGGGTAATTCAAGTGAAGAAAAGTAAACCTGCTCCAATATTCACCTGAGTATTTTTTAAAGAATCAGGATGAAAGTACCCACTAATATATATTTCTTAATTGTTTCTTCTTACAATATGACACCCCTTGCTCTATCTTACTCTGAAGCATGTAATATAAACATATTTTCCAAAATAATATCCATTTTTAAAGATATTTTATAAAGACTACATAAGAACTGAGCTGCAAAATTAAAACAAATAAAGGATGCAATATATTATATCCCATGAACAATAAGCACATTTATCTGGGATATTGGGATTTATCATTTTGTATCAGAATTTATGATACTACATTATATTTAAAAACCCCTATCAGTTTTATACTTCCTTAAGGCAATTAGTGACAACAGTCTTAGCAACTATAGTGCATATATGAATCGTGCATTTATTTTTCACTGTTCATTGTTTCATTCATATTATTGACGTAATAGAGTTTCTAATCAAAATCCATGTAATTTGATTCCCACGAATAGACTTCCAGACAGAAATATTAGCTAGCCATTTCTATGTGCATTGTGGGCAATTTTAAACTTACTACAAATACTGTAAAGGCATATTCATTGTTATTTTGTTCATAAAATAAAGAATTACTGAACAACTTGGCATGTTGTAATAAATATTGGTTTGCTTCCAAAAACATTAATCTAAAAGAATTTGCCTTGCAATACTTAAGAAAGTCTAAGTAATGTTTACAATACACTAGCTTCAATGAAAGCAGCATGTAAGACCTCTCTTTTATGTTCTTCTTCATCTGGGGATCAGTATCTGATATCAGGATACAAGCAGTAGAGTAGGAAGTTACAGATGTACGAAAAATTTAAATCTGCATGATGATGTCTTGCTTAGTTCATTGACAGTTAAAGTGTGGGAGCTTCTTCATTGGCTTAGCTCAATTCAGGGGACTTTAGAGGTTTTGAAGCTTTTGTTCTGTTAGTTTTATTAGTTTAAAAAATATTATAGGTTTATAGTGAAATTGGAGGGGGTGATGTAGTGAATAAATTAATGCTTACTTTTAAACAATTAAAAGAAATGGATTCATAACTTATACCATCATCTTTTTCATAAAACTTGTGATAACAAAAAGGATTCATTCTACATATCTCTTGGAGATAACTCAACCAAATCTTACATGAATTATCTTCAACTCTTGATGATGCTTGAGTAAAAATAATAATAATAAATACTAGTTCCTTTTAGTTCATACCCTGTCAGCAATAACATCTGTTGTTGTTGTTTTTTCTGCTCTCAGAATTAGAGAAAATACTTCCTGTGGGTTGTTTTTTCAGGTGAAAAGAAATAAATAATCAAGTTCTTTGGCCAACTCCTCTTCTACTAAAATCAATGGGAAGCTTCTTTTTTATTCTTTTTAGTTTAAAAATTACTCCAAAGTAGCTATTTTTTCTTGCTGTTTTCTTATTAACAGAAGATACAAAAGGGACAGAAGGAAATACTTGTGGGGAGAAAGGGGAAAAGCATCAATTTTCCTTTAAAGCAGCAGATAAGTACCAGAATAGAAATTAAAGCCCTTTATTCATTTTACCCAGCTCATTAAAATAATTATTTATATTTGACTTCTTAATAGAAATTCAGGTAAACACAAAATATTTTTTCTGAAAAAGTAAAACATCACCAGGACTTCATAACAAACAGGTTCAGTGTAGTCCCAAAACTTTACCACCAATCTGATTTATTTTTTGTCTACCAAAAGAGGTGTAAGCATAACACAGATGTGTGAACTATAATATCTTACCTATCTCAAATTCATGGATTTGCAAATCTTTTGAAATGAAGACATTTCAAGATTGAAACATCCAATGGGCTGCTAGGGCAGTCTAGCACTTAGCTGAACTATAGGCAAAATAACCTCTTTCAAAATTTGCAGTACTGTCAAGTGATACACTAATATAAGTAAATAACATTGTTTAACATAATACATTTTGTATACATAATGATTTAATTGTTTAAATGTGAAATGAGCCTGTGGGCTGTGGCCTACTATTGGGCCATGGCCTCTTGGTCACCAATGTATGCACATGTGTGCTCACACTCACCCCCCCACTTGCGCAAGCACCACCACCACCATCGTGTGGGTGCTAGTGGCCCCGTTTGTGTCACACAGGTACTAGCAGCCCCATTTGTGTCATGAATGCAATAGTGCCACTCCCAAGCATTGTACGGGTGCTCAAATGGCCCATTTGAGGCATGTGTGTGCTTGTGGCCCCATTTGCTCATGGCCTGCCTTTCCCTCCCAGCCGCCAACCTAAAAAGATTGGGGACCTCTGATCTAGGAGGAGTATGAGCTGGTTAATCCTCATTGACGTAGACAGTGTTCACATTGCCTAGATGAAATGGATTCTCTTGAATATTTCCAGTGCGGATTCAGCCAAATTATAGGTATAGCACTAAAGGGCATACATTGTTCTTGCTGATGAACTTGAGGGCCCGAAGTGAAGTTGTAAAACCATACTGGCTCTCCTGGATCTCTTGGCAGTTTTTAATACCATCAACCATAGTATCCTTCTCAGTATCTTCCCCAGGATTTTGTGGTGAGCTATTCTTTTCCTATTGCAAGTTGCAATTGATGTTGATGGACGAAAAGAGGTTAAACCCTAGGCCCTTGTAAGGTTCCTCAGGGCTCAAGTCTCTTCCCTTTTCTTTTTCACATCTACATAATACTGCTAGTTGCAGTCATCTGATTGCATGGATTATATATAGCATCCTCACTATACTGATGATACTCAGCTACACATTTCTACCCCTAGCCAGAAAGATGGTGCTTTTGCCATATTTTCCAAGTGCTATAGCATATAAAGGTCTGGATGGGAAAGAATCTTCTTTGCCTCAATCCTGGCAAAACAAAGTAGCTCTGGGTTTTTGGCTTTCCAGGGTCTAGTTACTTGTCATCTTACACTCTGAATGAGGTTGCCCTCCTCCATCAAGCTGGTGTTCAGTTTGAGGGTCCTCCAAGACTTATGACACCTGCCTGATGAGTGGGTGGCAGCTGTGGCTGGGAGGGGGGTTTCACAAAACTATCTTGTGCAATAATTGCATCCTTTCCTGGATTGGGAAGTATTGAACATAATCACTCATGCCTTAGTCATTTTCCTGTTTGGATTACAAATGGGCTTTATATTGAAGTGGCCTTGAAGACTACTTGGAAGTTACAACTTGGTATAATGTAGCAGCACACAGAGTATTTGGTGCTTATATATTTGTTTCTGTTACTCTCCTATTACCCATGCTACACAGGCTTTCAGTTTTTTCCTGGATTCAATTCAAGATGTTGATTATCACCTTTAAAGCCCTACATGGCATTGGACTTTATTATTTACAGGATCACCAAAGGATATTTATCTTTCCCACTGGAATGGATAGGGTAGGTAAGGTACACTCCAGATGCAGTAGGACGTTCTAAGTGTGCTATTTCCGTGGCTGCCCCTACCTTATTGAACACCCTTCCCATGGCAATACAGCAGGCATTCCTTCTCTTTTAGTCTTTTGGAAAGCCTGGCTTTTTAAGGAGATGCTGGGATAGATTAGAACTGAATTGAAATAATGTAACAGTAGTGATTGGCATTAGCTGTGGAGAATCTTAAAAGGATTATTAAGATGCAGTTATATTGTTTTGATGATTTATTTGATACAAAAACACACACAAGGATGCACACCTTCACAGAGAGACATACACCAAGGATTTCAAGCAGTTCTTCAGACTTTCAATAAGTTCAGCCTTTAGGTTAAGCAGAAGAAAAGCCCTTTTGAGTTTTTAAGAAGAAACTGGACAGCTATTTGTCCGAAATGGTATAGGGTTTCCTGCCTGAGCAGGAGTTTGGACTACCGTAGATGACCTCCAAGGTCCCTTCCAACATTATCATTATTATTAATAAAGTATACCATCTTTTTCTTAACAATAAACCTACTAAAGTTGAAGTTGCCTTGGACCCCGTCTTATATCACAACATGAAAAAAAAAAAAGGTATTTAAATATTATTATAACTTTTGGGAAATAATGAGGGGGGAAGCAAACTGTATCTTTGACTCATTTAAACAGTACATACTGTTGTTTGGGGAATATGTATTCTGAGATGAAATTAATTTCATGAATTCCAGAAGGAATGAAGAATCAGCTCCCTTCTCTTTTTATTATCTTGCTACAGATTGTACTCAGATTGTCTTAACAGAAAGGTCGCACAGATCAATTTAAGATGCTAAACATTTCTAAGCTTCAAGGTAACTGCTCATTTAAATTCTCACTGCATTTGTAGTTCTGTATATCTTTTTTTTTTACTTTTCACATTAATCCTACAGTTTTTGTACAGAATTAATGACAAAAATGATTAAATAACTGAATTAAATGCTTTCTTAAAATAAGCTTTTAATCAAATCTAAGCAAACTAACTTTGGCTGGGTTACTTTAGCTTTTATAAACTGACCATTATTGGCACATTGTAATAAAGGTTCAACTATATTTATTATTTATTATGTTCATCACCTTTCCCTTCTCCTTCTCCTTCTCCTTCTCCTTCTCCTCTTTCTCCTTCTCCTTGTTCTATATCAGATATATATTAAAAAAGTAATTCAGAATAAGAACATTTTTGGTTTGTGTTGATTTTTTTAAATCCTCTCATAATTTCCACTGTGAAATACATTCTTTTGGATATTTTATACCACACCTCCCACTTTTGAATAACATACAAAATATTTTTTTCCTCCAATTTGCAATAGTAGATGCCTCTATTTAGACTTATTTGGCTATTCTTAAAAAAAATACATTTCGAAAATGGCCAAAACAAAAATAAAAACCCAATAGCTTGAAAAGAAAAGAACAAAGCTTTGTGGGAGAATGAAATACATTACTTTTGTGTTACTGCCAGAGGGGGTAAAAACAAAGTGAATGTGTCTATGCAATCATATACAGTAGGACCAGCAAGAGAGATTTTTGGGAGTTGGAAGGGAACAATGAAGATGGAGAAAGTGCCTATGAAATACAGTGAAAGCAAATCAGTGAATACCTGTATAGAAGAGGACAAGTATGGCCAAAATAAATACTATAGATTGTCCTACCATTTAATCCCTTGCACTTCAATTCCCTGAAATCTCTCCATTTTGACTTTATGAAGAAACCAAAGTCTCAGATAATATTTAACATTTTCTTTAGGTTTCTTATCTATTCACAATAAAGACTGATTACCAATGAATTAATGAATTACAACATCATAACAATCAAGAGCACAATGTTAAAGTGAGAAAGGCAGCACTTAAATTTTCAATTTGGTGATAGATGTGAAAAAAAGAACACATATCATATAATTCTCAGTACAGATCTCAAGAAAATGTGACACTTAAATTAATATGTATGTTTAATTGAAATCATCATACCATATATCTTTGTTTACTGCATAATTAACTGTTTTATTTTTTGACAGATTCTATGTTTCCTGAATCTTCTGGGTTGGAAAATCAAACTGGAATAACAGAGTTTATCTTGTTGGGACTCTCCAATGATCAACACATAGATGATTTTTTTCTCTTTTTATTTATGATAATTTTTTTAGTCACCATACTTGGAAATACAACTGTTATATTAGTGATCAGGACTGAACTTTGCCTTCAGACTCCCATGTTCTTCTTTCTTAGCCATTTAGCTTTTGTTGACATCTGCTATTCCTCAGTCACTGTTCCCAAGATGCTAGGAAATTTTATTACAAAGCAGAAAACCATTTCCTGGGAAGGATGCATTGCACAGATTTTCTTTTTTATACAAACCTGTTGTACAGAACTGTTCATTCTTTCGGGAATGGGATATGATCGTTATGTGGCCATATGTGATCCACTTCATTACAGCAAATACTTGACAAGAGAGATATGCAATAAAATGGTGGGTGGAGCCTGGATTCTAGGTTCCTTATGTGCTACAGGGAATGTCCTGCCTTTGCTAAATCTCAAGTTTTGCAGCAACAATATAATCAGACACTATAATTGTGAGCTTCCTTCACTCTTGGCCTTGTCTTGTGCTGAAACTCTCACTAATTACATTATTCTTCTAATATTTGTGTTTATGTTTGGTTTTAGCTCATTTCTTTTCACTCTGGTCTCTTATGTTAATATTATTTCAACCATCCTGAAAATTAAACTTGCAGAAGGCAGGCAGAAACTTTTTTCCACATGCAGTTCACATGTCATCGTTGTGGGGTTGTTTTACATTACAGCTTTTGTTCGCTATGTGAAGCCAAGTTCAGAATCATTTATCGATCTGGACAAAGTGATCTCTATTCAGTATAGCATTTTAACACCCATGTTAAATCCAATCATATACAGTCTGAAAAACAAAGAGATCAATTCCGGTGTAAAAAAACTATTTGGAAACTGTAGGCTCATTTTTTAGTCATGAAAAAGTATTGGCTGCTCTTCTTAAAATCCCAACAGCTCCAACAATGAAAAGAATAAGAAGTAATGAGGCAGCAGGAATGACTGTTGCTACTTCCCCCAAGTCCTCAATATTAGAATTACGTTCTGATATGAAGGTATGAGGATTTCATGTTGCACCCTGCTGTAATAGTAAGGAATAATTCAAAGGAAACAAAGTGGTGTCACACTGATATCCATCTGAGTCCACTTTTTTAAAGAATCAAGAAAATATCCACTGTGGTTTTATTTTTTGTTGCCATATTACTGTAATAGTAATTTTATTAGCTGTTTATATAAATGATGGGTACCATACTTTTTTTTCATTTTAGTCTCTCAGGATAGTTATCATTATGTATCTATTGGATCTGAAACCAATCCATTATTCCTCCAAAGCATGTACATAAAGAGCATAAATAATAATCCTCCCCCCCCCCAAAAAAAAACAAGGATGAAAATAATGCTGTGCAGATATAAAAAAAATGTTATCTGGAATGAGGACTACTGTTTTTTTTTAACCCAATACTTCACGCTGGGTTGGGCTACCCAATTTATTTATCTAATGGACCTTTAATTGGGACAAGCCCATTTGTACAAATCTTGTACAATAACAACATGGCAAGAAAGCAGCATTCATATATGAAAATAATATTAAAAACAGAACTCAAAGGTGAACTTCCCAAATAGATTGGACTTTGCATCTCTGTGTGTCTTCAAGTCAGTGCTGATACTTGGTAACTGCCCAGACTGATCTTTGCAGTTTTCTTGCCATTATTTCAAAAGTGGTTTGAAATTTCATTCCTCCTAGTGCTAAGAAACACTGACTGTTCCTAAGCCTCTGCATGTAATGAAATGGAGAAAGAGAAGAAGTATTGCTACCTAGAAATAATCAGACAAGATGGGCAGAAGCCCACAGTAACTTAACAGTTACAAAAATAAATTAAGAACCAATGCACCTCAATGGATCAAGCAATTAATAGCTGATAGCTTCCAAATCCAAAAAGGCAAGAGGCAAGGTTGCCCATTATCACCACTGCTGTTTATACTATCTCTTGAGGTACTAACTAGAGTAATCCGGCAAGATAAGCAGATCAAAGGTTTAGAGATTAAAAAAGAGACATATAAAATACAAGCCTTTGTAGAGGACTTAGTCTTTATAATCGAAGAACCATTACAATCAGGGATAAGATTGATGGAAATACTGAGTAGATATGGGGAGATAGCTGGCTTAAAGATAAATAAAGAAAAAACTAAAATGCTCGTCAAAAACATGACCAAAATCCAGGAAAATGAATTGGTTGACAGAATAGGTGTTCAAATTACAAACAAAGTTAGATATTTAGGGATACAATTTTCTGCCAGATGCGTTACACTTAAAAGGGATTATTACGATAATTTAATAGAACAGATCCAAAAAGATCTCGATATTTGGACTAACTTACAGCTCTCTTTGATGGGCAGAATTGCGGTGATTAAAATGAATGTGCTACCGAAAATGCATACCTATAAAATTAGACAAGATTTTTTTTTCAGAATTTGAATAAAATTATGCTTAAATTTATCTGGCGAGGAAAAAGAGCAAGGATTAAATTAAAATTATTGCAGGACTCAAAGGAAAGAGGGGGATTTGGCCTTCCTGATTTGGAGAAATACTACCAGGCTATAGTACTAGTATGGGTAAGGGACTGGATATTACTAAAGAACAGAAGATTATTATGCCT
>NW_015386854.1:145520-174502 GCF_001527695.2 Protobothrops mucrosquamatus | reverse complement strand
GACCGCGCCGCCGCCGCCTACCTGACCGCGCCACCGCCGGTTAGAAATTTTTTTTCTTTTGTTTTGTCCTCTAAAAACGATGTGCGTCTTATGGTCAGGTGTGTCTTATGGTGCGAAAAATACGGTAATTGTATATATAATTGTATTTTGTAGAAGAATGAGGTTTATATAGAGGTTAAGGATGATGTATTAAGTTTTTGTATCACGAGAAACAAATTGTTAGGAATATTTACTCTGGAATGTCACATATGTCCATTTTTGTTTTAATTGTATTATAAATAAAAAACTTTTTATAAAAAAAAGTGGCAGGTGGGAAGTTTGTACTTTCAAACTTAGGGGTTGCCACAAAGGGGTTGCCACAAAGAAGAGAGAGTCAACCTATTCTCCAGAACACCTGAAGGCAGGACAAGAAGCAATGATACAAACTAATCAAGGAGAGAAGCAACCTAGAACCAAGGAGAAATTTTCTGACAGAACAATTAATCAGTGAAATTACTTGCCTCCAGAAGTTGTGGATGCTCCAACACTGGAGGTTTTAAAGAAGAGAATAGACAGCCATTTGTCTGAAATGGTATAGGGCAGGGATGCCAAACTGCCAGCTGATGAGCCAGATGCATTATAGTGAAACTGCGCCAACCCCATTCCTGGCAAAGGCAAAAAAGTCATGATACATCATGACCCATCACGTGACGTTATGAATTTGACACCCCTGGTATAGGGTTTCTTGCCTGAGCAGGGGATTGGACTAAAAGACCTCAAAGATCCCTTACAAATCTGTTATTCTCTTAAAACTTCTAACATCTTAACATTAAATATTAATGTAGCCTTATAATAAAGTAGAATTAGCTTGTCCAATCATGTTTCTTATCTGTTTTAGCTGGAAGGACTGACATCAAACTGTTTTCATGCTGAAGGTAGAACTAGAACTCATGTTTTCTCAGTTTCTAATTTGGTGCCTTACCCACTACACCAGTAGCAGTAAGAGGGATGAGTATTATGAACCCATCCCTGATTATCATATTGGACATAGGGTTATTCAAAAGTATTCAAAATTTTGGTGTGGCTTTTATCCTTTTTTGTATCTTTGTTTTTGTGGAGATTAAATATAATTTGGTTTAATTCAGAAATATGCATTTCTTTCATATACCATTATTTATGTTGTGTGGATTTCAAAACAATAACAACAAATCAAATATATATTTAAGCTATGGTTTTAAATAAAAAAAGAAAAAAGAAAAAGAAAAAAGAACAGTAAGCAAAATATCTTTGATATGTCTAACTTTCATGTATTTTTATCTAGGGATGATCCATTCCCAATTGGTTTTCTCTGCCCTGAATTCCAGAACAAATAGAAGTATGAACTTATCCCTTTTTAATTATCTTGCTCAAAGAAAGCCTCTTGCACATTTAGATGAGGGTGCCGAAGATACAGAGTGTTTTTCTACTGTAACAGAACTATTTCCTGCAAGGTAAATGCATGTCTAATGTGGAGTATAGGTTAAGAGAAAGGAAAGCAGTTTTATGAATAGGCAGTTCTCTAATACAGGTTAAGTCTTCTTTCGCAGCTTACTGCAATACTTGACAGAATTAAGAACAGATGACTGCGGAAAAAAAATATTTTTCAATCAAACCTAATTTGAATTGCAATATTACAGTTGGGTTATTTGGCTGTTACATATAGATCATGATTGAACCCAACCTGTTTTACGGGGTTAGTAAAATTAATTCTGCTCAATCTTAACATTCAGTATTTTTTAAACTTTGAGTTACATATAAGTATATTCTGTTAAAAAATGGTTAATTGTCACACAATCCTCCTCATTTTATAAGCAGCAAAGATGATATAGATATTATATCAATTTAGATATATATTTTTTAACTTTCAACCATTAGTGTTTTCTTTTTTCAATTTTTCACAGCAGATATCTCCATTTATATACACTTGGCTAAGGTTTTTTTTAAAAATAGATAAGCAAGATTCAATAGTCCAAATTCTTACTAGAGTGGGAAATCATAAAAACCCAGAGCAAAAAAGGCAAGACAGGACAGTGAAATAGTTTTGTCAAAAGAAAAAAGTTTAACATTTCATGTTTGATTATCTTGAAATCTCTGCATTTTGAACAAATAGACATTTGTAGTAATGTATATTAATTTTTTTCCTTAAAATGAATTTTTCTTGACATAATACATATTATCTAATAAAAAAGTAATTCAAATACAATTTTTTATCATGTGCAAAAAACTTGAATTTCAATGCTATAATCAAGGAAAATGTCTTACTTCATAAAAGCACAGCTGAATACGCAAATGATACTAAGAACTAGTATACTTTAAAATAATAAATGAATTAAAATTTCAAGAAAATAGGCAACACTTAAGTTGGGCCTCTTATGAAAGAAAGAAAAATTAGGAAACCCAGCATAATGAATTCCCATGTAGCATTCAATATTAATTTGATTTTGGTTCCTTTTCTAACAGATCCTATGGTTCTCAAATCATCTCAACTAGAAAACCAAACTGCAATAATGGAGTTTATTTTGTTGGGACTCTCAAATGATCCACACATAGAGGATTTTCTTCTTCTTTTGATTATGATCATATTTGTACTCACTATCCTGGGAAATATAAGTGTTATATTAGTGATCAGGTCTGAGCTTCACTTTCAAACCCCCATGTTCTTCTTTCTCAGCCATTTAGCTTTTGCTGACATCTGTTATTCTTCAGTCACTGTTCCTAAGATGCTGGCAAACTTTATTACAAATCAGAAAACCATTTCTTGGGAAGGATGCATTGCACAGATTGCCTTCTTTTTCCAAATTGCTGCTGCAGAGGTCTTCATTCTCTCAGCAATGGGCTATGATCGATATGTTGCTATATGTGATCCCCTGAATTACAGCAGATACTTGACAAGAGAAATATGCATTAAAATGGTGGGTGGAGCTTGGCTTCTTGGATTACTTTATGCTATACTGAATGTAGTACCTTTGCTAAATCTCCATTTTTGCGGCAACAATATAATCAGACACTATACTTGCGAGCTTCCTTCCCTCTTGGCATTGTCGTGTGCAAATACCTTCACAAATTATATTGTTCTTTTAATATCTGTGATGGTATTTGGTTTTGGCTCATTTCTCATCACACTTGTCTCTTATATTTACATCATTTTAACTATTCTGAAAATTAAATCATCAGTAGGCAGGCAGAAAGCTTTTTCTACATGTAGTTCCCATCTTATTGTCCTGGGCTTATTTTACATTTCAGGTTTGATTCGCTATATGAAGCCAAGTTCTGAATCCTTCATGGATTTGGATAAAATAATCTCTATTCAGTATAGCATCTTAACTCCTATGTTAAACCCCATCATCTACAGCCTGAAAAACAAAGAGATGAGATCTGGTCTAGAGAAACTATTTGGAAAGATGAGACCCATTCTTTACCCATGAAATAATGTTCATAATTTCTGATTTAAAATCTGCCCAGCATCACCAATGAGAAATAATGGTAATAATTAATGACACAGCAAGGGTGTGATATGCTGTTTCCACCAAATCCTCAATTTTGATAGTAAAATTATGCTCTGATATGAGAGTATATGGACTTCTCATTGAGATAATTCAAAGTAAGCAAGGTAGTCTTACTCTAATATCCTTCCAAACAGTTTATTTAAAATATGAGGATTAAAATATGATATTTTTAAAAAATTGTTTCTTCTTACAATATGTATCTCTGTGTCTCACTGTCTTTTTAACTTTGAAACATGTAATGTAATACATTCCAATATGCATTTCTAAAGTCATTTTATGTAATTGTATAAGAATTAGGCGGCAGGGTTAAAAGATCCAATATATTCTACACCCTAATATGATAAGTAGATTTATCTGGAAAGTTGGGTTCTATTATTTCATATCAGAATTTAGAATAGTACAATGCTACATGCTGATTAGAAAACCCATCAGTTTTATAGCTTCCCATGGCTGTCACTGAAAACATTCCTAGTAATTGCATTATATATATTCACCATGCAGTTATTTTTCAGTTGTTTCTGCTATATTGGCAGTAGTTCTAGTCGAATTCCATATATTCAGGCTCACATGGATAGCAGTCACGTTTAGCAAGCATTTTATGTGCTTTGTGGATTACCTTAATTTTATTATAAATACTTTGAAGATATATTCTTTGTTATTTGTTGATAAATAAAGGACTACTGACCAACTTTCCATGTTCTAATAATAAATAAAAGTTGTATTTATTATTGTATCCCAAAACACTAAACTGCAAATTCTTTTTGGTGGATGAATTATGGTTAGAAATGAGGAGTTATATCCAGACTGATAATCTTTACAAAATTGAACCTTAGTAATTTTATGATCCACTGGGTTTTATGAAAGTAGCACATAAAGTCTCATCTTTGTACTCTTCCACAGTTGGGAATCAAGATCTGATTTCAAGATACAAGTAGTAGGACAAAAACCTACAGATGTAAAAAAACATTTTTTTTTAAGCATTGGACGGATTGATTATGGCTTACTTGATTCATTAATAGTTAAAGTATGAGAGGCTTCTTCTCTTGGCTTATCTCAACTCAAGAGACAAAAGTATTTATTTATTTTATTGTTTTGTTTTGTTAATGTTATTATTTTTGAAAGGTATTAGAATTTTAAAGATGATTTGTATTTATTTTGGTATTTTATTTTTGCAATCTAATCAAATTAGACATTGTATACATCTCTAATACACTAATTATTGAATATGTCTAGTTTAATGAAGAGAAGGATGAGGAGGGACATGATAGCAGTGTTCCAATATCTCAGGGGCTGCCACAAAGAAGAGGGAGTCAAGCTATTTTCCATGGCGCCTGAAGGCAGGACAAGAAGCAACGGATGGAAACTAATCAAGGAGAGAAGCAATCTAGAACTAAGGAGAAACTTCCTGACAGTTAAAACAATTAACCAGTGGAACAACCTGCCTCCAGAAGTGGTGAATGCTCCAACATTGGAAGTTTTTAAGAAGAGACTGGACAGCCATTTGTCTGAAATGGTATAGGGTTTCCTGCCTGAGCAGGGGGTTGGACTAGATGACTTCCAATGTCCCTTCCAACTTTATTATTATTATTATTATTATTATTATTATTATTATTATTATTATTATTATTGCTTACATTTAAGCAATTAAATGAAATGGATCCATAAAACATACCACCATATTTTCCATAATACTGTGATAACAAAAAGCATATGTCCTACATATCTTTTGCAGATAACTCAACCAGATACTAGGTGAAATAAATAAATGAATAAATAAATAAATAAATAAATGAATGAATGAATGAATGAATGAATAAATAAATAAATAAATAAATAAATAAATAAATAAATAGTCAAGTACTTTGGCCAACTCCTCCATTATAGATAGTCCTCGACTTAGAACCATTTGTTTAGTGACTGTTTAAAGCAGGGGTGTCAAACTGCTGGTCCATGGGCCAGATGTGTCATGCTGAAACCATGCCCACCCAATTACTGGCAATGAAAAAAGTCATGATATGTCACAACATGTCACATGACATTGCGAGTTTGACACCCCTGGTTTAAAGTTACAATGGCATTGAAAAAAGTGACTTATGACCATTTTTACATACAACTATTGCAGCATCTCCATAGCCATGTGACTAAAATTCAGAATCCTTGGCAACTGGCTCATATTTATGACGGTTGCAGTGTCCTGAGGTCATGCAATTACTTTTTGCAACTTTTTGACAAGCAAAATTAGTGGGGAAGCCATTAACAACTGCAGTGGTTTACTTAATAAATGTGGCAAGAAAGGTAATAAAATGGGGCAAAACTCATGTAACAACTGTTGTGCTTAGCAACAGAAATTTTGGGCTCAATTTTGTTCGTAGCTCTAGGACTATTTGTACTAAAATTAGGGGCAAAATTGATTTGTCTTTGGTAGAAGGGACAAGAAGAACAGCAGGAAATAACTATGGGACAGTTACAGGCTTTACTGTTGTTTTGAGTTGCACACTGTTGTTTAAGATGGGAGCCATATACATCTTTTAAATAAATAAAATACACAAACAAACACATACACACAAATACACATTGCCAGCTAAATTTGTCTTGAACTTCAAGATGGGCAGCATATAAATGTAATTTAGATAGATAGATAGATAGATAGATAGATAGATAGATAGATAGATAGACAGACAGACAGACAGACAGACAGACAGACAGACAGACAGACAGACAGACAGACAGACAGACAGACAGACAGACAGACAGACAGACAGATTATAAATAAAATAGGCATTCAAGCAGTTTTTCTATATATTAATAAGTACAGCCTCTACAATGAGTAGAAGAAAAGCCCTTTTGATTTGCTGTATTATTTTTTTCTCATACCAGCCACTCTTGATATGGGGATGTCTTGTCTCAGAACATGAAAAACAATTTAAAGATATATATGATGTGATTATAGCAATTGAGAAAGAGGGGAGGGGCAAAAGATAGTTTTCACTTATTTAACAATATATATAGTTGATTGAGGAATATGTATTCCCAGATAGTAGTAACTGTACCAATGAATTCCAAAAGGAATGAAGGATCAGCTTACTTCTCTGTTAACTTGTACCAAAGTGGAATTACATTCTCTAAGCAAGAAGATTGAAAAGACAATGCAAAGCATTAGTGAGCCAGAAGGCAACTGCTTCCTTCAAGGTAACTGCTTGTTTAAAACTCATCTCTGTTTACAAGAAAGAAAGCAATTTGATAAACAAAATAGTTTTATATGTCTACTTTGTTATCTTTTCATGTTTTGCACAAAGTCTTTTTTGAAGAATTAGTGATAAGAATGATGATGAAACTAATGGAAAGCCTTTCTTAAAATCAGTGCTTTTTTTGTAAAAAAAAAAAAAAAAAAAAAAAAAAAGGTGCCAGAACACGTTATACAACTTGCTTTGCCTACCCTACAAGGTTCCATCCAAAAAAGGTGCCAGAACTCTGTTCTGGGCATTCTATCAGAAAAAAAAGCCCTGCTTAAAATAATTGTTCTATCAAATCTGTGCAGAGTAGGAATCCTTGGATTGAGTTATTGTGACTCTTATAAATAGACAATTTCTGGCAAAGTGTATTATTTTATCTTCATTATCAATAATCAAGATTTCTTTTTTCTTTTCTTTTCTTTTCCTCCTTCTCCTCCTCTTCCTCCTCTTCCTCCTCTTACCTTTTGCTGAATTCCATATTATGTACATACTGAAAAAAAATAAAAAATAGGACATAACATTGGGAGTCTGCTGAAAACTTTTTAATCCTATCAAAGTTGCCTTTACAAAGGAAACCCATTTAGGTTTGTTTTTTTTTAAAAAAATTCAAAGATATATGAAATTTTTATTTCTTTAATTCATCACAGCTTACACCACTATTTAGACTTACTTGACATTACTCAGCATCACATACCATATGTAATTAGCATTTTTGAGTGGCAGACAAAAACAAAATGCATTGTTAAAATAAGAAAGGAATTACATTGGTGAAACATATGAAAAACAGAACAGCAATGTCATATATTATAATACAATTCTTAATTGGATCTAGAGTAAACTGTAATCCTTAAATTAATAAGTATCTTTAATTGATATAATAATAATAATAATAATAATAATAATAATAATAATAATAATAATAATAATAATAATAATAATAATAATGATGATGATGATGATGATGATGATGCTGCTGCTGCTGCTGCTCAGGCAGGAAACCCTATACCATTTCAGACAAATGGCTGTCCAGTCTCTTCTTAAAAACTTCCAGTGTTGGAGCATTCACCGCTTCTAGAGGCAGGTTGTTCCACTGGTTAATTGTTCTAACTGTCAGAAAGTTTCTCCTCAGTTTTAGGTTGCTTCTCTCCTTGATTAGTTTCCATCCATTGCTTCTTGTCCTGCCTTCAGACGCCTTGGAAAATAGCTTGACTCCCTCTTCTTTGTGGCAGTTCCTGAGTATTGGAACACTGCTATCATGTCTCCCCTCATCCTTCTCTTCATTAAACTAGACATACCCAATTCCAGCAGCCTTTCCTTATATGCTTTAGACTCCACTCCCCTAATCATTTTTGTTGCTCTTCTCTGTACTCTTTCTAGAGTCTCAACATCATTTTTACATCTTGGTGACCAAAACTGGATGCAGTATTCCAAGTGTGGCCTTACCAAAGCATTGTAAAGTGGTATTAATACTTCACGTGATCTTGATTCTATCCCTCTGTTAATGCAGCCCAGCACTGTGTTGGCCTTTTTGGCAGCTGCAGCACACTGCTGGCTCATATTTAAGTGATTGTCCACTAGGACTCTGAGGTCCCTCTCACAGTTACTACTATTGAGCAAGGTACCCCCTATACTATACCTGTACATTTGGTTTTTCTTGCCTAAATGTAGAACCTTACTTTTTTCACCATTGAATTTCATTTTTTTAGATAGCGCCCAATGTTCAAGTCTGTTCAGATCCTTCTGTATCCTAAGCCTGTCTTCTGGAGTGTTGGCTATTCCTGCCAGCTTGGTGTCTAATATCCATCTGAGCAGTTTTTTTAAAAAAATAAATAAAAATGAAAATGTCTATGAGATTTAAGGATGTAATTTGTTCCCTTTCCTATTATGTCTCTTTTTCTCTTTCTCATCCTTTCTCTCTCTTTTCCATTATAGCATGTAATTTAAATTTATTATTCAGTCCAAAATATTTATTTCCAAGCATATTTTGATTTAGTTATATAACAATTGAGTTACACAATTAAAATAAATAAATACTTAAATGTATTCAACAATCATGCAGCAGAGCTTCTTGGAGACTGAAGCTTTTTGTCCATTTATTTTACCATCTAATTAAAAATAATTTAAAGAATTGGATTTTTAGCATAAATATTTTAAAAAAATAAGTTCACTTAAACACAGGGCATTTTTTCTGAAAAAAAAATACATAGTTGGATTTCACCATAACATGTTTAGCATAAAGTAAAATATATGCCACTAATTTGAGTTGTTTTAGTCTGCCAAAAGGTCTGTAAACATAACACAGATGTGTGAATTATAAATTGGATTTGCAAATCTTTTCAAAATCAAGACATTTCAAGATTGAAATATTCCATGGACTGCTTGGACCAGGTCTAGAGTTTAGCTGAACTATGCGACAAAATATAATTTTGTTTAATATTCTACCATTATTACACATGATGATGTAATAGTTTAAGTGTGAAATGAACCCTATTATCTGGGATAAATTGGACCCTGAGGATATGGACAGTGTTCTCATGACTATGAGCCTGGCCAACTGTGTTCTGGAGTCCTGGCCCTCCTGGTTCATTAAGACCCCCTTGGAGGTGGGTGGGACCAAGTGGTTATTAATGTCTCCTTGCGGGATATGATACTGTCTGCTTTGAAGGAGGAAATGGTGCAATTTATTCTTAAAAGGTTATCCTTGTACCCAATCACACTATACAACTTTTCCCCATCTCTAACCTTCATTTTTGGGGGAAGGTTGTTGAAAGTGTGTTTGTCACCCAGCTTCATCCAGTGCCCTGGATGAAGCCAATTACCTGGAGCATTTGAACTCCGATTTGCCCACTATTTCAAAACTCTGGGTTGTAATCCATCTAATTAACTGGAGTTTGCTGCATGGCATCCCATGTGGATGATTAA
Source organism: Protobothrops mucrosquamatus (assembly GCF_001527695.2). Taxonomy (NCBI): domain Eukaryota; kingdom Metazoa; phylum Chordata; class Lepidosauria; order Squamata; family Viperidae; genus Protobothrops; species Protobothrops mucrosquamatus. The sequence goes on along the minus strand of NW_015386854.1, from coordinate 164,823 downwards.
GGTGAGGTGATGATTTTTCTTTTTCTTTGATCATTGAACTGTTTGTTGTTATTGTTTTATTATTGTTTTATACTTATAGTTTTTACTGTTGCTTGAGTTGCACATTGTTATTTAATATGGGCAACCATATAAATCTTATAAATAAAAAAATGCTCAAATACACACAAGCACAAATACACATAACCATCTGAAATTGCCTCAAACTGCAAGATGCACAGCAAATAAATAAATAAATAAATAATGGCATTAAAGCAGTTTTTCGATGTATTAATAATTATTGCCTTTACAATGAGCAGAGGAAAAACCCTTTTGATTTACCACATTAGACAATACATTATATTATTTTTCACCATGTAGATCCTATTAAAGCCCCTCTTGATATGGGGTTGGCTTCTCTCACAACATGAAAAACAAATTAAAGACACTTTAGATGTTATTATGGTAATTGAGAAAAGGGGGGAAGCAAAATATTATTATTTTTATTTATTTAACAATATGTATGGTTGGTTGGTGAATATGTATTCCCAGATAGTATTAATTGCCTCTATGAATTCCAGAAGGAATGAAGGATCGGCTCTATTATCTTGTACCAAAGTTGAATCACACACTCTTAGCATGAAATTTGAAAAGACTAAAGTACAATGCTGCCCGTTTAAAACTTCTCCTTTTTTTATAAGAAAAAAAGCAATCTGATTGACAAAGTAATTTTGTACGTTTGTTTTATTATCTTTTCACAAAGGCTTTTTGCAGAATTAGTGATAAGAATAATGAAGAAACTGATGGAAAGCCTTTCTTTAAATAATCATTCAATCAAATCTAATCCTTTTCCTTTTCCTTCTCCTTTTGTTTAATTTGATAACAGGTACATACAGAGAAGAATGAACATTGGTAGTCTGTTGAAAATCTTTTAATCTTTTATGAAGGACGTCCATTCAGTTTTTTTTAAAAAAAAACATTGAAACTTTAAAAGGTACTTGAAATTTTTATTTCTTCAATTTATTACAGCTTATGCCACTATATAGTCTTACTTGGCTACTCTCAGAATCACATACCACATCGTATTAGCACTTGGGGAGAGGGGAACAAACCCAAGAACTTGGAAGTTAAATATAATAAAAAAGTATTCTTGAAAAAGGAAGTAATAAATCAATTCTTTGTTATTTCAAAAAGGAAAAAAATACAAAATACATAAAAATCATCTATAAAATTCTAACACTTCAAAAATAATAAAACAGAGAACTGAAAAATGAAGAGTAGTATAGCTAAACGAAACAGAACGGATTGCCCAAACTTTAATTCCTTGTGCGTCAACTTTCTGAAATCTCTCTATTTTGACATTCTGAGGAATGTCACAGATAATATATTTCAACATTTTCCTTAAGATAAGTTTCTTTAGACATGATCTATAAGTTTAACTCATTTAACAAATGCATAAATGAGGATACAAATAATATTCCCAGTAAATACTGGTTACTATATTAATGAACTGAAACATTATAGCAACCAACAAAATGCATTGTCAAAATGAGAAAGGCAGTAATTAACAATTACATTGTGTGAAACATATGAAAATCAGAACACACATTATAATACAATTCTCAATATGGATGTACAGTAAACTGTAATCCTTAAATTAACTTGTATCTTTAACTGAAGTCTGTGTTTGTTTGATTTACTACATAATTAACTGTGTTTTATATTTTTGACAGATTCTATGTTTTCTGAATCCTCTGGGCTGGGAAATCAAACTGGAATAACAGAGTTTATCCTCTTGGGACTGTCCAATAATCCACAGATACACGATTGTCTCCTGTTTGTGTTTATGATAATTTTTTTGGTCACCATCCTAGGAAATATAGCTGTTATATTAGTGATCAGTTCTGAGCATCACCTTCAGATGCCCATGTTCCTCTTACTCAGATATTTAGCTTTTGTTGACATCTGCTATATCTCAGTCACTGTCCCCAAGATGTTGGCAAACTTCATAACGAAGCAGAAAACCATATCCCGGGAAGGATGTATTTCACAGATCTTCTTCCTTTTGCAAATAGCTTGTACAGAAAGTTTTATTCTCTCAGCAATGGGTTATGACCGATATGTGGCTATATGTGACCCCCTGCAGTACAGCAGATACTTGACAAGAGAGATATGTAATAAAATGGTGGGTACAGCTTGGCTCCTGGGATTCTTTTTTTCTATAGTGAATGTGCTACCATTGCTAAATCTCCATTTTTGCAACAACAATATAATCAGACACTATACTTGTGAGATTCCTTCCCTCTTGACCTTGTCTTGTACAGATACTCTCACTAATTACATCATTCTTCTTATATCTGTGTTAGCAGTTAGTCTTAGTTCATTTCTTATCACTCTGATCTCTTACATTTATATTATTTCTACCATCTTAAAAATTAATTCAGCAGAAAGCAGGCAAAAAGCTTTCTCTACATGCAGTTCCCATCTCATTGTGGTGTGCTTGTGTTACTTTTCAGGTATCATTTGTTACATGAAGCCAAGTCCAAAATCCCTCATGGATCTGGACAACATATTGTCTATTCAGTATAGCGTTTTAACTCCTATGTTAAATCCCATCATATATAGCCTGAAAAGCAAAGAGATCTTATCTGGTGCAGAGAAACTATTTAGAAAGCATAGGCCCAGTCTTTAACCACAAAACAATACCTACAGTTAATGAAATGCTCCTTCCCCCAAATTCCCAACACCTTGTGTCTTGCTCTAATATCTATCTAAGCAGGGTTTTTTTTTTAAAAAAAAAAAAATGACAATGAAAGTATCTATGAGATTTAATTTTGTAATTTCTTTCCTCTCCTACTGTATTTCTCTTTCCCTCTCTCACCCTTTCTCTCTCTTTTCAATTATAGCATATAGTTTAAATTGATTACTCACTACAAAATATTTATTTCTAAACATATTTTGATTTAGTTGTACGACAACTGAGCTGCAAGATTAAAAAGAAATAAATGATCCAATGTATTGTCCCAAAGTCAACTGTCAACAAATTGAATCCTGAAAAAAATAGCTTTGGAAACTGAATCATTCTTAGAGTTTAGTTACTGCTATATATCAGAATATTTGCGAGACTGGAACAAAATAAATTATTATAATCTACTGGGTTATACAGAAAGTAGGAAAGCAGTATGTAAAATTCTTCATTATACTGATCTTTAATTAGGTACCAGGATCTGATCTTAGGATACAATTTAAAGAATGGGGAGGTGCAAATATATGAAATAATCAAACTATATATTGTCAAAATAAGGTTGGTTGTTACTTCATTAAATGATAATTAAACTATTGGAATCTTGTTCATTTGAAATAGCTCAATTCTGTTAAGAAAGTTGTTTACAATTTTTGAGATCAAATACTTTTATTTTGGTTTTTGACCATCTTTAGAGAAATAATTTCATATAACAATTTAGTATTGAGAAAAAGTTATAGGACAATAAAATGACATTGTCAAAGCAAGAATATACAGTATTTGCAGCGGAACCATAACAGACATATCTAATCAAACTTTTGCATATTTGTATAATTGGTGAAGGTATTTGGCCATTTGATATGTGGGTGTAAAATTAACATCCCTTCAAAAATAATGAACAACAACTTTGAGATGATTTGGGAGATCAAAACATGTCTTGGGATATCATAGATAGGACTTTCTGCACATAATTATTAGGGAATAAGGAAAGTCAGTTTGGTGCCATAGTTAAGGTACTGGGCTAATAACTGGGAGACTTTTGTGTTCTAGTTCCACAAAGACAGTCATCCTAGGAAGGAGGAAATTATTTTTTTCAAATTTAGAAATTGCCTATGTCCTTCTCAGAAGAACTATGAGCAGTGTACAAATAAAATATTGAGAACATAAAAACGGAATATAAAAATATAACAGACTGAAGGATAATTAAAATTCAACATTAAAGGCAGGGTAGCTTTCAGGGCACTAAGAAGATGCACAAACTACATCCTTCTCTGTGAGGCTCCCTATGAACCTCTGAGAACAATGGCAAACTACTCTCAAAATCTGGCCAAAAATCCTGCAGGGGTTTGTCTAGGCCAGGGGTAGGCAAGCCAAAACACTCAAAGAGCCACTTGGACCCGTTTCCCACCGAAAACAAAACACTGGGAGCCGCAAAACCCCTGAGCAACCCCCGATCAACCCGCCGAGCTCCTCTGTTACTGTCCCTCTCTGCCCCCTTAGTGCTGGATGGATCTGACCTGGAGAAGCTCGCAAGTCTTCTCCATTGGAAGCAAGGAGGGAGGGAGGGCTGAGGGAAACGGGGCTTTTCTATCTGCACAAAACCAGCAATTGTAAATACTTTTCAAAAATGTAAAAAGAAAAAAAGAAAAATTACAAAAGAGCAAACACCAAGATGTATACTCTCTCTCTCTCTCTCTCTCACACACACACACACACACACACACACACATTCAAAATCTGAAATGTTTTGAAGACCAGAGAGTCAAAGCAGGAGAGAAGCTAATTGTGTCAGATATGCACTGAGAAATCTATTTGCAGATTGACAAAAAAGTAACAAGAACCTATTTATTGTATATAATGTTTTATTATACATCATGAATTGTATATTATTGCATTTGTACATCTGTTGTGGTTTTGTGATGTGCAAATTTCAGCATGGGTTTTATTGAGGTTTTCAGTTGTTTTTCTATTGTTTGGGGGAGTTTAAAAAATTGTTTTGGTTTTGTTTGGGTTTTTTTTTGGCAGGACACACCCAAAGACCCTAGTTTGTATTAAAAAAAAAACTAGGGAAAAAATAGACAAGCTAATACACCCTTTCGCTGAAGAAGGGGAGAGAGAGAGGGGGAAAGGGAGCGAAGTTTTTTGAGTTCTCACTGGCCACCTGTAAGCCCAAATAAGTACAGTATTCTCTCCTCCACAGGCGCTCCTTTACGCCAGTGCTGACCTCAGGGTGTGTGTGTGCACATGTATGCATGTGTGCGACTCCCCACTCCCCCCGCCCACCTTGTGTCCTCTCTATTCCCTCCTTTTCCTGTTTTGGAAACTTCTGTGCAGCTTTGAGGGTCGTGCAGAAAAGAAAAAAAAAAGGGAAAAAACCCCACCCCATCCTGTGTTGTCCATTTATGCAAATATACCAGCCTTGGTAGTTGCTTGGAGAGGAACACACTCAAATCCTCCGGATTGGCACCATCTAAGCCTCTGCTGCTTGCTTGATTCCTCTCCCTGGCCCAAAAAATCGTCTTCGTCCAGCCCCCGAGTCCCCCCACCACCACTCTTTTTTTTCTTTTACTGCTCCCTCTCCCGCATCCCAATTGGTCTTTTTGTGTATTTAGGAAGGAATTTTTAATAGACACTTTTTATATTAAAATGAGGCTGCCTTGTGTGCTTCTGTTAGCTGTTTGGTTGGACGCTGCTTGGGGGACCTCAGGTGGGGCAAAGGGGGGAGCTTCGTGGCGAAGTCTTGGTGGGGGCGCTGCTGGCGGGACAGGTGAGGTGGCTGTGGGGCTCGCTCTTGGCTGCGCCCCACAATAGCTCCAGGGGAATTGAGCCCAGCTTCCCGGTGCTGGCATCCAGGAGGCCGACGCAACTGAGTTCGCCCCATGACAGAAAACTAGACAAGCACCGCATGTGTGAATGCAGCCAACGTGGCAGCCTTCGCACGTGGGGCGGCTGAACGTGGGGCCGAGATTTGGGCTGCTTGCAAGGCAGCGCCCCTGAAAAGCAGAGCCTCTCTTTCCCCCCATCGACGATCCTGCTCCAAAGCCTCCAACCCCTCCATTCTAGCAAAGTGCTGCCTGCTTTCCTTTTTTCTCCTCCTTTCCCTCGGTCCCAACTCAGTTCGGCAGCAGGATGGATGAGATTTCTCCTGGCCCACATTTCAAAGGCATTTGGTGATTAGAGGCACAACAATGATGCCCACAATAATTGGGCCATGAGGCGCAACTTCCCCCAGGAGGCAGAAAGAATTTGGGCAAGTGGCGTTTCGGAGGTCAGCCCGGGTCTTGGTCGGGCCCTTGCGGGGCACAATTAGGGGTGGCCCCATGGAGTCCTGGGCGCCTGACTCACGGAGAAAGCTGGCCGGGAGCCCACAATTAGTGGGCCCACCAGGAGGCAGCTGTCGTGCACACCCCCACGGCGGTCAGGCGGCCCCTGAGCTCCCCGTGCCGGATGGGTTTCCTGGCCAGCCAGCCATGGGGCGGGAGCAGCTCCCTCACCGGAGCTGCTCAGCCTCCCTGGCCGGCCGGCTGTCCCGGCCTTTCCAGGGCCAAATCCTGCAGGAGGGTGAGCCGGGCCAGGCTGGGTGGCAGGAAAGGAGGCGCGCTGCGATTTGCACAGCCCCAATCCCAGTCCACGCCCCAGTGGACAGGGAGCTGGGAGGGGGAAGCCCCTTCCGATGCCCAGAAAGCAGTGCTTCCTCTCTTGCTCTGGGCATGGGAAAATGGGTAGAGGTCCCAGGAAGGCAAGTATGGGGGGGAGGAGGAAGCAGAAGACACCGGGGGCACCATGGACCGGCCCAGGGAGATGCGTGGCCAGCTCGGCTGCCCTCCACCCCAGCCGACACTGGCGCTCGGCCCGGGGAAACACATGGCTAGCTCGGCGGCCCGCAAAGCGATGCCTCTGCCGCCTGAGCCGAGACTGCTGCTCGGCCCAGGGAAACACATGGCTGGCTCAGTGGCCCTGGAAGCAATGCCCCCACCGCCCCAGCCGACATTGCCGTCCAGCCCGGGGAAACACATGGCCGGCTCGGCGGCCCATGAAGCGATGCCTCTGCCCCCCAAGCCAAGACTGCCGCCCGGCCCGGGAAAACACATGGATGGCTTGGTGGCCCGCGAAGCGATGTCCCCACTGCCCCAGCTGACATTGCCGCCTTGCCCGGGGAAACACATGGCTGGCTCGGTGGCCCGCAAAGCGATGCCTCTGCTGCCCAAGCCAAGACTGCTGCCCGGCCCAGGGAAACACGTGGCCGGCTCAGCGGCCCGGGATGGCCCAGGAAGCGATGCCCCCACCGGGACTGCCGCCTAGTACAGGTAAGCTGGGGGGCGTACCACGTGCCCTGCGGTCGCTTCACGGTGGTGCTCTGCGGACTCAGATCCCCCTCCCTCCCCCCCGCCACTGACCGTCCATCTCCATCTCTGCTGCTGGTTGGCCAATGGTCACGCTGTCTGGGCATTGCAGGGGCTGCTCTCCCTTGGGGCTGCGGCTTGCAGGAGGGCTGGCCCACTTAGCGGAGGCTCCGTCAGGCAGCTCCCAGCGGGGATCCCAGAGCTTCCCCGTGCAGCTCCCCAGTCACATGAGCCTCGAATGGGGCCAGCCCAGGAAAGGGACTTCCTGGCCACCCTTCTCCCAGCAGGGCCAAACAGGAGCCCTGCGAGGGGGCAAGTCCGCATGAGAGAGAGAGACAGAGAGGGGAAGCACAAGAGCCTCTCTATGTCTCTGTCTGCAAATGGCAGAGGAGGCTCTGGAGCCGCAGGAGATGGCTCAAAGAGCCGCATGCGGCTCCGGAGCTGCGGGTTGCCGACCCATGGTCTAGGCAGTCATCAGAAGTCAACACACACTCACACACAGAAAGTCCATGTAAATACAAAGTATATTTTTAAGAAGAAAAAAAACATGGTCAGAAGTTCACAATCAATAGGCTCAGGATAAACTCAAAGCTATTTTACTACCTTTTTAAAAAGCAGATCCTTCTAGATCACTTAAGTATCAGATCTGATTTATTTTTAATTGGACAAAGCATGTGTAACCTATCAATACCACAAGGATTTGCAATTTTTCTTTTCCAAATCAAGACATTTCAAGACTGAAATGTTCTGTGGGCTGTTGGGGTCATTATAGAGCTCAGCTGAACTATGGAACAAAATAATCTGCTTCAAAATTTGCAATAATGGCAGGTGATACACTAACATAGATAAAGATCATTATTTAATATTATGCTATTATTATGCATAATGATGTGACAGATTAAATGTGAGGTGTATATAAAAGGAACTTTAAAAAAAAGTAATAGTATTGTTTTATTAAATTCCCAGAAGATATCTTCAACTGGTCCCCAACTGGCTCAAACTGGTTCAAAAAGATAAATAGACTAAAGTGAGGGGGTCTCATCATCTCTGTTCTTCCTGTGGTGTTGTTACTCATTGAAAAGACAATAATATTTTTGAAGAATCTGGTCACTCTGAATGAGAATGCTTTGCCCATCCCCCCTTTCTGCTATTTATTTATTTATTTATTTATTTATTCATTCATTCATTCATTCATTCATTCATTCATTTATTTATTTATTTATTTATTTATTTATTTATTTATTTATTTATTTATTTATTTATTTATTTATTTATTTATTTTTGTTTAACATATTTCTATGGCAACTCAACTCATACATAGTGACTCCAGGAGATTTACACCATTAAAATTCCACAATATCACATTGTGATGGGCTTATTTTACATTACATTACATTAGATCTACATTACATTACATTTGTTTTAATATATGAAGCCAAATTCAGAATTGCTCATTAATCTGGACAAAGTGATTTCCATTCAATATTTTTACTCCCTTTTTAAATCTGATCATATATAGCCTGAACAACAAAGACATCAAATGTGCCCTGGTGAAATTGTTGGGAAAATGTAATCCCATTGTTTGATCTTGAAAAAATATCCACATATATTTATCTGTTTTATACTGGTAATCCCTGAGTTATGAACATTCCCTTAGTGAATGTTTAAAGTTACATGATAAGCGCCCCTAGTCTTGAAATTACAAATGTTGCCAAACCATGGCAGTCGTTCACCTTTACGAATGACCATTGTGATGCTGCAAAATTCACCCTGACTATTCCCTCCCTTCCCCGCCCTGGGTCTCCCAAGGCACTACGCCTATGGATACTCACCTTGCAAAGATCAAGAGATCCCTTTCTTGACAGTTTTACGGCTTCCTTTTGTACATTCGCAGAGAATGGAGGTTTAAAGTACTGCAAGATCACACAAGATCAGTGGTGCGAGATCTCATGCTTCTGATCTTACAGTACTTTAGGCCTCTGTTCTTACAGTACTTTAGGCCTCTGTTCTCTGCAAATGGAGGCCTGGTGGAGATATGCATCATTTACCATTTCTTTCTTCCCAATGCAGCATTTACCATTTCTTTCTTCCCAAGGCTAAGAAAGTGACTGGCTCAAAGTCACCAGGCTGACTTTGTACGTAAGGCAATACTAGAATTCCCAGTCTCCTGGTTTCTAGCCTAGTGTGTAATCTTAAACATCAAACTATCCCTCAGGTAGGATTAGAGGTTATTCAAAAGTGTTCCCAACTTCCCCCTACCTTTCATTCTTTAGGTTTTGTGTGTGTGTGTGTGTGTGTGTGTGTGTGTGTCCAAGATCCTAACTCACATCTGGCAATAAAGACTCAGAGTCAATCAGTTCACAGGTGGTGTCGTTTTACTAAGAGGAATCTTCGGCATGCAGGTCAAACAAACAGTGCTTTCAAAGTCCATGCCTCCCAGTGCTGTATTTACAGCACACACATTAAACCCCAGCCCCCACCATCTACACAGCATTCGGCCGTGAGGCCTCAAATGACCGTCAGCCATGCCCACCAGCCCTTTCGTCCCAGCCATTGGTAGCTGGCTCTCAGCTTTCCTCATCCCAGCCAGCTTCAAACGTCCTCTCTGCTGCTGAGGCAGCTGTTCTAGTAAGTCCACAGCTATCTGCTTTCTGGCAGTTCGCAGGTCCTCAGCAGGCTGGAACACTCCACAATCGGTTCCCCAACTGCCCAGGGGACCGGCAACCCGTCAGCTGCTCGGCAGGCCAGGAAACGCCACCAGGGACAGCTGACGTGTGGCCCGGTAGCCCGTCAGCCCATCAGCTGTTCGGCAGGCAGGAAATGCTGCCGGGAACAACTGGCGTGTGGCCACACACCAGCTGATTGGTGGCCGAAGGCTTTGGCTAGCTGGAGATGGGTGGAGTGCTGCCAACGGTCTTTGCCCTGCGTTCCATCCTCGCCTTCCCCCCCCCTGTGTATGTCGAGCCTGGAGGGCTTGAAAGGTGGACCCTCTACCAGGTTTCCTCCTGGAAAGCATGGAAAGACATGAAATTAGACACGTGCCTTGGAGGCTGACACTAGTAAAGTACCCTCTGGCTTGTGAGGATATTTGCTGTGGTACCATCACAATAGCCGAGGAGCTGTGACATCCGCTTCCCCTACCCAAGAGGCCTCTGATATCGGGTACCCCTTCCACCTCACCAAATACTGTACATGACCGTGGTGAATGTGGGAATCGAGTATTTTCCTGATTTCGTATTGATCCCCCCCAATGGGACCCGGTGGTGGTTTTATGCATCTGAATGATGACCCTACCGCCGGCTTCAACAGGCTACTATGAAAAACCGGGTGTACTTTGCTGAGACTGTGGAGAAGTTGCAAATGTACGGTAATTGGATTGATGACCTCTTGCACTCTAAATGGCCCTACATATTTCAGCCCCAGTTTCCTACATGGCAGGTGCAGTTTTTAGTACTTGGTGGTCAAATACACCATATCCCCTGCCTGGAAGGGTTTTTGTGGTGCCCGTTTTTTATCGGCCTGTGTTTTCCTGGTTTCTCCAGGTCTGGCGAATGCCCTGTGTTCAGTCCTCACCACCACCACCCTGTGTATGTCTAGTCTGGAGGGCTTGACAGTGTGTTTATGTTTGCGGTTTAAACTATGACTTCCAATGAAAAAAAGATACGAAAAGCAAAGCAAAGCAAAATATCTTTGACATATTTACACTGTATGTATTTTAATCTAGGGATCGTGTATTCCCAAGTGGTCTCTTCTGCCTTGAATTCCAGAAGGAATAATGGTGCCTTTTTTATTATCTTGCTGGAATAAAGGCTCCCAGTCATTTAGACAAAGATGGCAAAGATAAAGAGTGTTCTTGAGTACAGCAGAACAACTTCAAAAATAGCAAATGCATGTCCTGCCTGGACTAGAGGTCAGAAGAAAGACACCATTTTTATGAATAAGGCAGTTCTTTAATACAGGTTGGTTCTTCTTTCGTACTCTAGTGCCACATTCAAAATAATGAACTAAAATTGAGTCAGAAACAGGGAAAGGCTTTCTCAGAATAATCAAACTTAAATTATGATATTTCAGTTGGGTTATTTGGCTTGCATATAGGTTGTCGTTGCAAAGAACTTCCTTTTAAATGATCAGTAAGAATAATTCTACTCATTCTTAAAGTTCAGTGTTATTCCCTGCTGTTGCATGTCAGTACATTATGTATAAGCTGGTGTTCAGATCAAAATTAGTGGGCTGCACCCGCGGTGCTTTTTAGGGAAAAAAAAGTTAATTCTATTAAAATTTTAAGACAATCTCCCCCATTTAGAAGAAACAAAGATGAGATATATACCATATCTCTTTACACTAGATATATTTCAAAATCTACAATTATATAATGTTTCCTTTTTCAAATTAATCACAACATGGCTCAAGTAAAAGAAATTATACACATAATTCAATAGTCTAATTATTACTAGATGGAAGGTCAGAAAAATTCAGGAAATCTCTGCATTCTCCATAAATAGAAATGTATAATTATCTCTATCAGTCTTCTCCATAAGACCAGTTTTTCTTAATATGAAAGCATGATTTCTTGACATTAGCCTAAAGAGTAATTTAATTTAAGCATTTTTTTATTTTATATTTTATAAATTTTAATTTTCAAGTCTTGTACTTGGTGGATGTCACTTCATCAATGCCCAGATGGATATATAAATTGATACTAAGTACAAGTACCTTTTAAAATAATTAATGAATCAAAATGTCATGAAAACAGCTAAACATATTATGAAAATGAAAACCAACCCTTACATTTTAACTTTGATGAAAGAAATGAAATAAAATGTAGCACACTCAACATAACACATTCACGTGTAACTTTCAACTTTAATTTGAAGTTTCATTAATTTTGTTTCCTATTCTGACAGATCTTATGATCCCTCAGACATTTGAGTGGGAAAATCAGACTATAATAACAGAATTTATTCTTTTGGGACTCTCCAATGATCCAAAAATACAAGATTTTCTTCTTTTCTTCTTCATGATCATATTTTTAGTCACCATCTTGGGGAATATGGTAATTATATTGGTGATCAAGTCTGAGTTTCATCTTCAGACCCCCATGTTCTTCTTTCTCAGCCATTTAGCTTTTGTTGACATCTGCTATTCCTCAGTCACTGTTCCCAAGATGCTGTCAAACTTTATTACAAAGCAGAAAAGTATTTCCTGGGAAGGATGCATTGCACAGATTTTCTTTTTTCTACAAACCTCTTGCACAGAAGTATTCATCCTCTCAGCAATGGGTTATGATCGTTATGTGGCCATATGTAATCCACTTCATTACAACAGATACTTGACAAAAGAGAAGTGCAATAAAATGATGGGTGGAGCATGGTTCCTGGGTCTCTTGGGTGCCATAGGGAATGTCCTGCCTTTGCTAGATCTCCATTTTTGTAGCAACAATATCATCAGACACTATAATTGTGACCTTCCTTCACTCTTGCCTTTGTCTTGTGCAGAGACTCTGACTAATTATATTGTTCTTCTAATATTTGTGTTGGCATTTGGGTTCAGCTCATTTCTTTTCACCCTGGTCTCTTACATTAATATTATTTCATCCATTCTCAAAATAAAATCATCAGCAAGCAGGCAAAAAGCTTTTTCCACATGCAGCTCCCATCTTATTGTTGTGGGCCTATTTTACATTACAGCATTTGTTCACTACACGAGGCCAAGTTCAGAATCACTAATGGATTTGGACAAAGTAATCTCCATTCAGTATAGCATTTTAACTCCTATGTTAAACCCAATTATCTATAGTTTGAAAAACAAACAGATCCTATCTGGTGTGGAAAAACTCTTTGGAAAGTGTAAGGTCTTTTTTTTGTCATGAAACAATACTCGCAACCCCTCATTTAATATGTCTACAAATTCAAAAATTAGAGATAAAAATAATTAATAATGCAGCGGAAGAGAGGGTTGCTACTTTTCACATATTCTTTGCATTGGGAGCGGATATGAGATATGAGATTATATACGTATATATGTCCATAAAATATATATTCCTCCCTAGAATGCATTGCTTTTCTCTATTTTTCCTTGAATTATGCAGTGCACATGAATGTTCCTAAACAATATGCATTTCTAAACCTATTTTATGTGGTTATATAATAGCTGTAAGGTTAAACAAACAGAATATGCAAAGTGTTCTACATCATGATGCAATCAGCACATATGTTTGGGAAATTGGAATCTATTATTTAATATCAGAATTTAAGAATATTATAATGTATTTTGTTTAGAAAATAACATTGGTTTTATATCTCCCTATGGTTGTCACTGAAAACAGTCTTAGCAAATATGTTACATGTATTTATCACAAAGCTATTTTTCAGTTGCTATTGCTATCTTGACAGTTGATATATATTTATTATACATTAAATTCAACACAATATAATCTTTCTCTGATTCTTTTTTTTTTAAAGTTTTTTATTTATAATACAATTAAAATAAAAATGGACATACGTGGCATTCCAGAGTAAATATTCCTAACAATTTGTTTCTCGTGATACAAAAACTTAATACATCATCCTTAACCTCTATATAAACCTCATTCTTCTACACAATACAATTATATATACAATTATATGTACAATTATATGTATGTTTCAATCCTATCGTTAGCTTAAGGTCCGAGCGGTTCTCCTTGATTCATACCTTTCTCTGATTCTTTTTGTGCATCTGCACACTCAAACATATATGATTCATCTAATTTCAAAATTTATTTTAATACAAGATGGTAAGAAAGTTTGCACAGACATTGAAATATAATGTTTTAAATTTATTTCTCAAAGAATGTATCCTGAAATATATATTATATTAAAGCATGTAATCATTTTTTTCAAAGATACTTTTCTAAATGTAAGTGTATAAGAATTGAGCTTAAACACTAAAACAAATGGAGTAGTCAATAAATTATATGTAATATGCAGAATGCAATGTCCCACACAATTTTGCACAAGCCTAAAGTGGGAGCTGCACTGGCTGCCAGTCTGCTTCCAGGTACATGGGGGGGGGGGGGATTATGTTTTTTATGTTGTGGTTTGTACTGTTATGCAGAATCATCTATGTATGAGTTGGGTGGCCATATACATTTGTTTAATAAATAATAAATTATAATTAGAAATTTGAAGCAGTAAGGTTAGCTTGGGCTACTCCTTCCGAGGCCTGGAAGAAGGCAAGATTAAGCCACTTCTGAAATGTTGCTAAGAAAACTGCAGGGACATGTCCAGGCAATTGTCATGTATCAACACTGACTGGAAGGAAGGGGGAAGGGAAGAAGTGAGAAAACAAAACATAATAAATATAAAAATATTAAAACGTTAAAACATTAAACTCAAAGTAAATTAATAATACATTTTCCTATAACAATGTTAAATTTTGCTCTTAAACAACTGATACACATTGGGGCTTTATCTTTTATAATAATAATTCTGACATTGCTGTTGATTAGCAATATTTCTGGATGCCCTGAGTGGTTTTACTAGATGTTATACAGTATGTCTTCTGGATAACTAAGACCCACAATCTTATATTCAAATATCCTTATCTGTGCTAGTCCATATGTTTCAGCACATGGAGAGTAAGATTGTGGCTTTTCTCAGCAGCATCTTCAGCAGCCTTCTATTTTCAACATATTGATGGAGCAGGGTAAGACTCCAAGCTTTGTCTTTTTCGTATTTGTATGCATCAACACAAGTACAGAAGGTTGCAGCTTATGTCATGACCCCCTTGATTCTTCTTTCACCATTTCACTGATCTCCTTCCTTCTCCCCTTCTCCACAACTCGTTGAGCTTATGCAAGATATTAAAGTCTACTATCCATAGTGCCTTTATTAAACCTTCATGATAAATTATAGGTGCTATAGTTTTATTCCTTGTATTTTATATTTTAGGATAGCATACCATTATATACCTACTGGACCTGAAACTAAGCCACAATTTCACCAAAAAGTCTGCAGAAATAGCAGCCTGGCCCAACAGAGTTCCCCCTGTTTCAGTGAGGGCTATTGCTTATTTTAATCCAATTCTTCACTCTTGGTTGGATAACCTTATTTGTTCCTCCCTTAAAAGTGCATATTTAACCTGAACAATTCTATTTGTACAACCCTTGATATTCATGAAGAACCTTGAGATTCCATAATACTTGACAAGAAAGCTGTAGTTAGGATGATATTAAAAGTAGAATTCAAGTAGGTTGGATTCTTTGATATGTGGCTGCAAATCAATACTATCACCTGGTGATTGCCTGGACTCATCCCTCAGCAAATATGTTTGTGTATGTGTGTGTGTGTGTGTGTGTGTGTGTAAACTGTTCCTTTAAATGATAATAAAGATAGGAAAAACAAAGCGAAATATCTTTAACATGTCTACCCTTCATCTATTTTAATTTGTGAACAATATATTCCCAATTGATTTCACATGCCCTGAATTCTTTAAGGAATATTGGTATGGACTCATGCCTTTTTTATTATATTATTCCAAGAAAAGAGCACCTGGTTATTTAGGCAAGGAAGCAGAGATACAGACTGTTTCTCCACTGTAACAGAACTACTTCCTACAGGTAAATGCATGTCTGATGTAGATCCTGGGATTTAAAGGAAAGAAAGTGGTTTTAGGAACCATTTCTCTAATACAGGTTGGGTCTTTTTCACACTTCAGTGCAACACTCAGCAAAATTAATTAATAAGATGATTGGAAAACAAATGGAAATTGAAATTAAAAGACTCTTTTAATCAAATCTAATTTGAATTGCAATAGTTAGGTTTCACGGGATTAGCAGGGCTAATTCTGTAAGGTTCAGTACATTTTTTGCTTGACTTACATGTCAATAAATTTTGTATGAGAAAATTTTCAGAGTGAAAATAGGGTGCTTAATGAAGAAAGGTATAATCTTATCAAAATTGATACATTCTTCTCCTTTTGGAAGAAACAACAATAATGTATATATAACATCTATTTTGATATTTTGCAAAATCTTCAAACTTGCTTTTTTCCAATTTTTCACAGCAGACATCTTCATTTGGCAACATTTGATTAAGATAAAAAAAAAATATCAGCATGATTAATCATTACCAATTGTTAGAAGGAAGGGAAGAGAAGGGAAGGGAGACAGTTCTGCCAAAGAATTGCTAGGGCAACAGTTTAACATTTCATGTTTGAAGGTCTAGAAATCTGTGCATTATAAACATGTAGAAATATGTAGTTATTTGTGTCA
The DNA here is from genome assembly GCF_001527695.2 of Protobothrops mucrosquamatus. Lineage (NCBI taxonomy): Eukaryota > Metazoa > Chordata > Lepidosauria > Squamata > Viperidae > Protobothrops > Protobothrops mucrosquamatus. The sequence goes on along the minus strand of NW_015386854.1, from coordinate 148,508 downwards.
GTCTTTTCCTTAAGACTATTTTTTAGACAATGCCGTTCTGTCAGATAAAGAGGTCTTTAATTCAAATGAAATGCTTTGTTCATGTACAATAAACTTTAATTTTTATGCAGTAAACTTGGAGTATGTCTCGTTTCATAAATGCACAGATTGATGTCAAACTACAATTAAAAACATATTCTGAAATAGTTAATGAATTAAAATGTCATGAAAATGTCTAAGCACATCATGAAATTGAAAAAGCAACTTTTAAATTTGCCCTTTGATGAAAGAAATGAAAGTAGAAACTCAGCAATAATGAGTTCCCATGTAGTTTTCAACATTAGTTTGAAGATTGATAGTTTTTCTTTTCTTTTCTGATAGATCCTATGATTCTTAAATCATCTCATCTAGGAAATCAAACTATGATAACAGATTTTATTCTGTTGGGTCTTTCTAATGATCCACTGGTACAGGATTTTCTTCTTCTCTTGTTCATGATCATTTATTTATTCACAATTTTGGGTAATATGGTTATTATATTGGTGATCAAATCTGATCTTCACCTTCAGAGCCCCATGTTCTTCTTTATCAGCCATTTAGCTTTTGTTGACATCTGCTACTCTTCAGTCACTGTTCCCAAGATGCTGGTAAACTCCCTAATGAAGCAGAAAACAATTTCCTGGGAAGGATGCATTGCACAAATTTCTTTCTTTTTCCAAATTGCCTGTACAGAAGTTTGTATCTTCTCAGCAATGGGTTATGACCGATATGTGGCTATATGTGACCCCCTGCATTACAACAGATACTTGACAAGAGAGATATGTAATAAAATTGTGGGTGGAGCTTGGCTCCTGGGTTTCTTTTATTCTATGGTGAATGTAGTACCTTTGCAAAATCTTCATTTTTGTGGCAACAATATAATCAGACACTATACTTGTGAACTTCCTACACTTTTGGCCTTGTCATGTGCACACACCTTTTCTAATTACATTGTTCTTTTCATCTCTGTGTTGTTGTTTGGTTTCAGTTCATTTCTTATAACCCTTGTCTCTTATATTTATATTATTTTAACCATCCTGAAAATTAAATCATCAGCAGGCAGGCAGAAAGCTTTTTCCACATGTAGCTCCCATCTCATCGTTCTGGGCTTATTTTACATTTCAGGTTTGATTCGCTATATGAAGCCAAATTCAGAATCACTCATGGATCTGGACAAAGTGATATCTATTCAGTATAGGATTTTAACTCCAATGTTAAACCCAATTATATATAGCCTGAAAAACAAAGAAATCAGATCTGTTCTATTGAAAATGTTTGGAAAGTGTAAGACCATTCCATAATTTTGGAACAATATGCAGAGTTGTTAATATTTGCAAAGATCCACCACTAAATAATAAAAAAGATTACCATTATAGCAGGTCAGAATGCATAGGCCTAGTGGTTAAGACATTGGGCTTGTTGACTGGAAGGTCAGCAGTTTTAGACCTAAGTACTGTGTGACGGGCTGAGCACCCATTCTTGCTCTATCTCCTGCCAACTTAAGAATTCTAAAGCATGCAAATGCAAGTAGATAAATAGGTACCACTTCATTGGGAATTTAACAGCATTTCATGCATTTCACATATAGTCATGCTAGCCACATCACCACAGAAGCATCTTTGAATAATGCTGGCTCCCTCAGCTAGGAAACAGAGATGACCACTGCCCTGTAGAGTGAGACATTACTGGAGAAGGATAATCTTTATCTTTACCAGATATAGTCTCCCAGTATTGTGTTGCTGAATTAATGTGCTATTACCCAATCAAAACAAGGTAGGCATTTTCTAACTATATGTATATGTGTTTTTGTGTGTGTATTTATCAGTAAAAAAATCTATAAAAGCACATACTCATAATAAAATATCATTTAAAACAATTCTTTTTCATACATCTCAAAGTATGTTATAACACATCTTTTAAATATTAAAAATGCTTATTTATAAACAAGTAGTAATGTGTTTATATAAGAACAACTGCATATTTAAAGTAAATAAGAATGCAATATAATCTGCACCATTATGATATGTCTTTTTAACAGAAACATTGAAATCATCATTTCATATAAAAAGTTACAAGTATACATGATATTTGTGAACTCATATATTTTAAAAGTGATGATTAAAAGAGATTCAACGAACAGTATATTATTTTTTTGTTATTTAAAGTTGTTGAAGCTATGATTGAAAGCTAAAGAGATGTAACTTTCAATTATTCAGTCCTAAATAAAACAATATATATATATTTCATGGAACAATTTTTAATTTCTTTTGTTGTCTTATTGAATTTCTAGTCATAATCCATGTAATTTGTTTTAGACAAATCATTGTCCTAGGATTAAGTGGCTTTATGGATTGTTTTACTTTACTTTACTTTACTTTACTTTTTATTTTATTATTTTATTTATTTTATTTATTTATTTTATTTTATTTTACTTTATTATTTTATTTTATTTTATTTTATTTTATTTTATTTATTTTATATTTTATTTTATTTTATTATTTTATTTTATTTTATTTTATTTTATTTTATTTTATTTTATTTTATTTTATTTTATTATTTTATTTTATTTTATTTTATTTTATTTTATTTTATTTTATTTTATTTTATTATTATTTTAATATTTTATTATTTATTTTATTTTATTTTATTTTATATTTTATTTTATTTTATTATTTTATTTTATTTTATATTTTATTTTATTTTATTTTATTTTATTTTATTTTATTTATTTTATTTTATTTTATTTTATTTTATTTTATTTTATTTTATAAATGGCATCGGACCTGGTTACCTTCGAGACCGCCTCCTGCCACAGATTACCCCCCACTGACCTGTACGCTCTCACAGAGTGGGTCTCCTCAGGGTGCCGTCAGCCAGACAGTGCCGGCTGGCGACCCCAAGGGGGAGGGCCTTCTCTGTGGGAGCCCCCACCCTCTGGAACGAACTGCCCCCAGAGATCAGGGTGATCCC